>NW_028095541.1:5657131-5942069 GCF_014824575.4 Sturnira hondurensis
ATAAGTCCCTTTAGCATTTCATATAATAAGGGCTTGGTGATGATGAACTCCTTGAACTTGACCTTATCTGAGAAGCACTTTATCTGTCCTTCCATTCTAAATGAAAGTTTTGCTGGATAAAGCAATCTTGGCTGTAGGTCTTTGGATTTCATGACTTGGAATACTTCTTTCCAGCCCCTTCTTGCCTGTAAGGTCCCTTTTGAGAAATCCGCTGACAGTCTGATGGGTACTCCTTTGTAGGTGACTGTCCCCTTATCCCTTGGTGCTTCTAGGATTCTCTCCTTCATTTTGGTCTTGGCTAATGTAATTCTGATGTGCCTTGGTGTGTTCCTCCTTGGGCCCAACTTCTTTGGGAGTCTCTGAGCTTCCTGGATTTCCTGGAATTCTATTTCCTTTGCCAGACTGGGGAAGTTCTCCTTTATTATTTGTTCAAATAAGTTTTCCACTCGTGGCTGTTTCCTTCCCCCTTCTGGTACCCCTATAATTTGGATGTTGGAACGTTTAAAGATGTCCTGGAGGTTCCTAAGCCTCTCCTCATTTTTTTGAATTCTCATTTCTTCATTCCTTTCTGGACGGATGTTTCGTTCTTCCTTCTGGTCCATTCCATTGATTTGAGTCCCAGTTTCCTTTCCATCGCTATTGGTTTCCTGGACATCTCCCTTCATTTCAATTAGTTTAGCCTTCATATGTTCCTCCAATTTGTGACCGTAGTCTACCAATTCTGTGAGCATCCTGATAAATAGTGTTTTAAATTGGGCTTTTGAGAGGCTGGCAATCTGTTGGTCGCTTAGAGTTATTGGCTCTGGGACTTTGAGTTCTTCTTGAGCCATCCTTTGGGCTGTTTGTGCCTGTTAAGTAGCAGGAACGGGAGCCCTAGGTTTTCACCAGAGCAGGGCAACTCAGTCGCTGGGTTGTGACGTTGTATGTGGGGGCGGGGTCAAAGAGGGACAATGGCTTCCCTCCGGTGCCCGCCTGCTTCCACGACCCCCACCGTTACCGCAGCCACCACCGTCACCAGGCCCATGCGTTTCGTTCCACTGCACGCGAATGTGCCACCGCTGTCAGCCCTCCACCACTGGGTTTGCCCCCTGGGGCCTGTGTGGTCCGACTCACTACGCGCGAATGTGCGACCTTGGTCAGTCTGTTCTGCACCCCGACTAGTTCTGGGCTGCCTGCGCTCCTAGGTCTGCCCTGCCTGACCCAGCTCCGCTGCTGGCTCCACCTCTTACCGTCCTCGTTCAACGGTTCGTAGCTGTCGGACTTCCGTATAATTCGGTTTTCTGGCTTCTGGGTGTGTGTTAGTTCTCCAAAACTTTTGTTGTATCCAAACTTGGTTCTGGGAGAAGGCACAGTGTTTCCACCTATGCCTCCATCTTGGCGGAAGTCCTGTTTTAGGGTTCTTAGGATACAATCCTAGCAGTGAAATTGCTGGGTCAAAACGCAAGTCCAATTTTAGTTTTCTGAGAAAATTCCATACTGTTTTCCATAATGGTTGTACCAGTCTGCAATCCTACCAAAACATTTGTTGTTTATTGCTTTGTTTATGATGGCCATTCTCACCTGTGTAAAGTGGTATCTCATTGTGGTTTTAATTTGCATCTCTCTGATAGCAAGCGATATTTAGCATCTTTTCATCTGTCTCTGGATCCTCTGTATGTCCTCCTTGCAGAAGTGTCTGTTCAAGTCCTTTCCCCATTTTTCAATTGAGTTAGTTGTCTTCTTAGAGTGAAGTCGTGTGAGTTCTTTGTATATTTTGGAAATTAAACGTTTGTCTGATGTATCATTGGCAAATATGTTTTCCCATACAGTTGGTTGTCTTTTTATTTTAATGCTGTTTTCTTTAGCTGCGCAGAAGCTTTTTATTTTGATGAGATACCATTTGTTTATTCTTTCTTTTATATTCCTTGCTCTAGAGGACATATCAGTAAAAATGTTGCTGCGTGAAATTTCTTGAAGAGGCTATCTTTACCCCATTTTATGTTACTGCCCCCTTTGTCGAATATTAATTCACTGTAGAGACTTGGGTTTATTTCTGGGTTCTCTGTTCTGTTCCATTGGTCTATGTGCCTGTTTTGATGCCAGTACCAGGCTGTTTTGATTACAGTGGCCTTGTAATACAGTTTGATATCAGGTATTGTGATCCCTCCTACTTTGTTCTTTTTTCTTAACATTGCAGCTGCTATTCGGGGTCTTTTATGCTTCCATATAAATTTTTGAAGTGTTTGTCCTATGTCTGTGAAATATGCCATTGGTACTTTAATAGGTATTGCATTGAATCTGTCAATTGCTTTGGGTAGTATGGACATTTTGATGATGTTAATTCTTCCAATCCATGAACATGGTATTTGTTTCCATTTGTTTGTGTCCTCGATTTCTTTCTTCAGTGTTATGCAGTTTTCTGCATATGGGCTTTTACCTCCTTGGTTAGATTTATTCCCAGATATTTTATTTTTGTTTTTGCTATATCGAATGGGATTTTTTTCTTGATTTCTGCTTCTGCTGATTCATTGTTAGTATACAAAAATGCCTTTGATTTCTGGATATTGACTTTGTATCCTGCCGTTTTGCCAAATTTGTTTATTAGGTCAAACAGTTCTTGGGTAGAGTCTATAGGATTTTCCATGTACACTATCATGTCATCTGCAAACAATGACAGTTTTGTTTACTCCTTTCCAATTTGAATGCCTTTTCTTTTCTTACCTAATCGCTGAGGCTAAAACTTCCAATACTATATTAAATAGAAGTGGTGAAAGTGGACAACCTTGTCTTGTTCCTGATCTTAGTGGAAAGCTTTTAGTTTTTGCCCATTGAGTATGATGTTGACTTTAGGTCTTTCATATATGGCCTTTATTATATTGAGGAATGCTCCCTCTATTCCCACATTGCTGACTACCATTATCATAAATGGGTGTTGTACCTTATCAAAAGCTTTTCCAGCATCTATTGATATGACCATGTGGTTTTTGTCTTTGCTTTTGTTTATGTGGTTTATTTTATTTACTGATTTGTGGATATTGAACCATCCTTGCATCCCTGGGATGAATCCCACTTGGTTGTGGTGTATGATCTTTTTGATGTATTGTTGGATGCGATTTGCCAATATTTTGTTGAGGATGTTAGCATCTATGTTCATCAGCGATATTGGCCTAAAGTTTTCTTTCTTTGCTGTGTCTCTATCTGGTTTTGGAATTAGGATGATGCTGGCTTCATAAAAAGAGTTTGGGAGTTTCCCATCATTTTGGATTTTTTGGAATAGTCTGTGAAGAATAGGGGTTAGCTCTTCCTTAAATGCTTTGTAGAATTCTCCTGTGAAACCATCTGGTCCAGGGCTTTTGTGTGATGGGAGTTTTTTGATTACTGCTTCAATTTCATTTGCTGTTATTGCTCTGTTCAGGCTTTCTCCTTCTTCTTCATTGAGTTTTGAAAGATTATATTTTTCTAGGAATTTGTCCATTTCACCTAGGTTTTCAAATTTATTGGCATACAGTTCTTCATAGTAATTCTTTCCAATCCCTTCTATTTCTGTGGTACCAGTTGTAATCTCTCCTCTTTCATTTCTGATTTTGTTTATTTGGGTCCTCTCTCTTTTTTTCTTAATGAGCCTACTGAAAGGCTTGTCTATTTTGTTTACCTTTTCAAAAAACCAACTCTTGGATTCATTGATCCTTAGAATTGTGCTTTTAGTCTCTATGTCATTTAATTCTGCTCTGATCTTGGTTATTTCCTTCCTTGTACTTGCTCTGGGCTGTCTTTGTTGTTTTTCCTCAAGTTCTTGCAGGCAGAGGGTTAGGTTGTTTGTTTGAAATGTTTCTATTTTCTTTAGGTAAGCCTGTATTGCTATGAACTTCCCTCTCAGAACTGCCTTGGCTGTGTCCCATAAGTTGTGCATTGTTGTGAGTTCAGTTTTCATTTGTTTCCAGAAACTTTTTTATTTCTTCCCTAATTTCAATCTTGACCCATTCGTTCTTTAATAGCATACCATTCAGTCTCCATGATTTTGGGTGTTTTGGTTTTTTTCCTGTGGGGTTGGTTTCGATTTTCTTGAATTTGTTGAGGCTCATTTTATGTCCTATCATGTGGTCTATGAAAATGTTCCATGTGCATTTGAAAAGAATGTGTATTTAGCTTCTTTGGGATGAAGGGCTCTATATATATCAGTCAAGTCCATTTCATCTAGGGTATTGTTTAGTGCAGCTATATCTTTGCTGATATTTTGTTTGGAAGATCTGTCCATTTTTGACAGGGGGGTGTTAAAATCCCCTACTATAATTGTGTTGCTGTCAATATCTTTCTTGAAGTCTTCTAGGATTTTTCTTATATATTTGGGTGCTCCTATGTTGGGTGCATATATATTTATGATGTTAATGTCTTTTTGATGGATTCTTCCCTTCAGTATTATGAAGTGACCTTCTGGGTCTCTCTTTATGGCCCTTTTTTTGAAGTCTATTTTGTCTGATATTAGAATTGCTGCCCTGGCTTTTTTTCTTGACTATTTGCTTGGAAAATTTGTTTCCAGCATTTCACTTTTAGTCTGTGATGGTCTTTTGTCCTGAGGTGGGTCTCCTGTAGGCAGCATGTGTGTGGGTCTTGCTTTCTTATCCATTCAGCTATTCTATGTCTTTTGATTGGAGCATTTAATCCATTTACATTTAAGGTTATTATTGATAGGTGCTTATTCATTGCCATTTTTGTACAACAGTTCCTCTCTGTCTCTCTCTTTTCCTTCCTTTCCTTAAAGCAGTCCTTTTAGTATTTCTTGTAGAGCTGGTTTGGTGCAGGCATATTCTTTTAGACCTCTTTTGTCTTGGAAGCTCTTTATTTGGCCTTCTATCTTGACTGAGAGCCTTGCTGGGTAAAGTAGCCTTGGTTGTAGGCCTCTGGTTCTCATTACTTGAAATATTTCTTGCCATTCTCTTCTTGCTTGGAGTGTTTCCATTGAGAAGTCAGTAGCTAACCTTATTGGGGCTCCCTTGTATGTTACTTTCCTTTTTCTCCCTTGGTGCCTTTAAGATTCTCTCTTTGTCTTGGAATTTTGTCATTTTAATGATGATGTGTCTTGAAGTGGGCCTGTTTGGGTTCCTCTTGAATGGGACTCTCTGTGATTCCTGGATTTGTGTAACTTTTTCTCTCATCAAATTAGGAAAATTTTCCATCATTACTTTTTAAAATAGGTTTTCTATCCCTTGTTTTTCTTTTTCTCCTTCTGGTATTCCTATTATTTGGATATTATTATGTTTCATATTATCTTGCATTTATCTTAGTCCCTCTTCCTTCTTTTTGAGCTTCTTTTCCCTTTCTTCCTCTTTCTGAGAGATTCCTTCTACTGTGTCCTCCAACTCACTGATCCGATCTTCTGCCTTATTGATCCTGCTTTTCATTCCTTCTACTGTGTTCTTCAGTAGAAATTGTATTGTTCATTTCCTCTTGGCCTTTGCTGATAGTTTCTATTTCCTTTTTCATGTTGATATAGTTTGTGGAGAGCCCATTGTAGCTCCCCTCTAGTTTCTGGTAGCTCCCCTCTAGTTTCTGGTAGCTCATTGTGAGCCCTTTGAATTTCCTGATAAGTAGTGCTTTGAATTCAATATCTGATAGCTGACTTGCCTCTCTTTCATCTGACATTATTTCTGAGACTTCCACCTTTTCTTTCATTTGGGCATTGTTTCTTTGCCTTCCCATTGCTTATGAGACTCTTCTTGTTAGCTTCAGCTTCTTAAATTGATCTGACTCCCTAGGTTTATGGTGTGAACTTCTGTGGTAGAATACCTGTGAAATTCAGTGGTGCAGTCTCCTGCAGGTATCTTGATGTTCTCTCCTTCCACCTACTCCTTTCTTTATGTGTGTGTGATCAGCTGGAGGGGGAGGCAAAATGGTTTATGACAGCAGGAGAGTACTTTATGATATTTACAGTCACAGCCGGTAGAGAAGAGACAGAATATCTTCAGGCTCTATATAGTGTTAACTGTAATCTTCAACCCAATTTGCCACTTTTAAGAAAGGATAGACCAAAGATAAGTCTCTTGTTGGGGAGGGAAGGCTTGTGAGTTGTATCTAGAAAGCAGTGAGGTAGCGGGTGGTCAGATTTTGAGGTATGGTGAGAGTAAAGAATAGTAAATAGATGTAGCATGTGAGCAAGTAGAGTTAATCAGTACAGTAATAGAATTCAGGAACCTGTAAAGTGGGCTAAGACCCGAGAGATATGTTGTGAAGTATTTACAGTGGTATAGAAAGCAACAAACAAACACACAAAAAAGGGCAAGAGAAGTGAGGAAAAAGCAATAAGTTTGGGGTGAAAGGAAGAAGGACTAAAACAGGAAAAAAGAAAGGAGAGGAACAGAGTACTGAAAGATACAGCAACAATAAAATTTAAAAAAATATACGATTACTGAAAAAAGCTTAAAAAAAGTTTAAAAAACCAAAACAAAAACAAAAACAAATACAAACTCCTCCCTTGTTGGTTTCAAACTGTCCAATCCAGTTTTTCTGGTTTTGGCAGGACCCCTCTGTGGGCTGGGTTTTAGGCCCAGGCACACACCCACCCGCCAGCCAGGCTCCCAGACTGGTGTGCGGGCGCCCGCCCACCTGACAGGCTGCCTGGGTCCCACGGTATCTGGTAGTGGTCCTTCCCAGTCCTGTGGCTGGGTGAGAAGCAAGTCAAGCTGCCTTCACAGAAGAACACCTTAGTCCACTTTCCAGTAAAAACTTCTCCAAAAAGTGTGCCTCTTAGCCCAGCCCAATCCCCAACCTGACTGGTTAGGACAATGCTCCTCTCAAATTTCCTGGGCCGGGAGCCTGGTGGGCTGGTGACCACAGAGATTGCAACTGAACAAGGCCCCCTGTCCTTGCCACCCTCCCTGCACACCTAGGCAGACAGGTCTCTGCCACCCAGCCCCGCCTAGATGGTGAGGGAGGGAGCCAGCTCTTCCAAGGACCCCGTAGGTGGCCCAATGCTCCACTGAGTACTGGGCTCCCTATGAGTCCTCCGTGGCACTGGCCGCAGACGGAAGCCTCTACACCCCTAACGCAGCGGCAGTGATGGCTCCGAGGCATTATAGGATGGCAAAGGGCAGCCAGCCCTGCCACTGCTGCTTTTGTCTTTACTCACAGGTGCTGGGCTCCTGATGGGTCCTCTGTGACAGACGCCCCGACACTGGCCGTAGACAGATGCCTCTGGGCCCTGGAAGCTGTGGCAGCAGCAGCTCCGACGTCTTTATGCGCCAGCCAATGGCTGCTGCTCCCGCCGCTGCTGCTGCTTTTGACTTTACTCTGGGGTGCCTGGCTTCCAAGGGCAGCCGGCCCTGCCATTGCCGCTTTTGTCTTTACTCACAGGTGCCGGGGTCCCGATGAGTCCTCTGTGGCAGACACCCCTGTCGCTGGGCACAGGCGGAAGCCTCTGGGCCCTGACCGCTGGGGCAGCCACAGCTCCGAGGTCTTTACGCGCCGGCCAATGGCTGCCGCTGGCCTGGCAGCCTCTGTCCTTACTCGCGTCCCTGAGATCCCAACAACTTGTAGCTGTCTGGTTCATCACTGTCTCTATTCTCTTATTTTCATAAATGCTGGGGAATTGTTGGTTGGGGAACTGACTGTGCTGTTCTTCAGTAAATCTGCTGGGATTTTCTCCCAGGGGTACGAGAGCTGGAGTCGCTCTGTCCTACTCCGCCGCCATTTTCCCAGATTCTCCTCTAATACAGTTGTCTCAATTTTTCCCCCTTTGATCTCCTCTACCCTTCGTACCCTCTGCCTCCACAGTCAATTCCCACACCGTTGTTTATGTCTGTGGGTCATTCGTACATGTTCTTTGTCTAGTCTCTTCCTCTTCTTTCCACTATTATCCCCCTCTCCTCCTCCTCTGGTAATTGTGATTCTGTTCTGTGTTTCTATGCCTGTGATTCTAGTTTATCTTGTTCATTAGATTCCTCTTGTAGGCGAGATCATATGGTATTTTTCTCCCATTGACTGGCTTATTTCACTTAGCATAATGCTCTTTAGTTCCATCCATGCTATCATAAAAGGTAGGAATTCTTTTTTTCTGCTGCATAGTATTCCATTGCACAAATGTACCAGTTTTTTGATCCACTCATTTGCTGATGGGCACTTAGACTGTTTCCAGCACTTGGCTATTGTAAATAGCACTGCTATGAACACAGGGGTGATTCAGGATTCTTAGGATATAATCCCAGTAGTGGGATCACTGGGTCAGAAGGCAGTTCCATCTTTAGATTTTGGGGGAAATTCCCTATGTTTTCCTCTGGCTGCACCAGTCTTCATTCCTACAAACAGTGCACTAGGGTTCCCTTCTCTACATATCCTCACCATCACTTGTTCACTGATTTATTAATAATGGCCATTCTGACAGGCGTGGGGTGATACCTCATTGTGGTTTTAATTTGCATCTCTCTGACGACTACTGATGTTTAGCATCTTTTCATGTCTCTGGGCCCTTTGTATGTCCTCCATGGAGAAGTGTGTGTTCAGGTTCTTTGCCCATTTTTTAACTAAATTGTTTGTCTTTCTTTTAACTAAATTGTTTTGTCTCTCTGGGCCCTTTGTATGTCCTCCATGGAGAAGTGTGTGTTCAGGTTCTTTGCCCATTTTTTAACTAAATTGTTTGTCTTTCTGGTGTTGAGTTCTATTAGTTCTTTATATATTTTGGAGATCAAACCTTTGTCCAATGTATCACTGGCAAACATGTTCTCTCATATGGTCAGTTCCCTTTTCATTTTAATGATGGTTTCTTTAGTCATGCAGAGGCTTTTTAGTTTGATGTACTCCCATTTGTTTATTTTTTCATTTATTTCCCTTGCCCTATGATATATCAGCAAAAATATTGCTACATGGGATATCTGAAATTTTCCTGCCTATGTTTTCCTCTTGGACTTTTATGGTATCATGACTTATATTTAAGCCTTTTACCCATCTTGAGTTTGTTTTTGTGTATGATATACGTTGGTGGTTGAATTTCATTTTTTTGCATGTAGCTGTCCAGATCTCCCAATAATACCATTTGTTGAAGAGGCCGTTTTTACTCTATTTTATGCTTCTACCCACTCTGTCAAATATTAATTGACCATAGACACATGGGTTTATTTCTGGGCTCTCTGTTCTGTTCTATTGGTCTATGTGTCTGTTCTTATGCCCATACCAGGCTGTTTTGATTACAGTGGACTTGTAGTACAGTTTGGTATTGGGTATTGTGATCCCTCCTACTTTGTTCTTCTTTCTCAAGATTGCTGAGGCTTTTCAGGGTCTTTTTGGTTCTTTTTGGTTCAAACTTTTGCAATATTTATTATAGATCTATGAAACATGCACTGATATTTTAACAGGAATTGTGTTGAATCTATACACTGCTTTGGGTAGTATGGACATTTTAATGATGTTAATTCTTCCAATCCATGAATCGGTATATGTTTCCATTTATTTGTATATTCCTTAATTTCTCTCTTCAGTGTTCTATAGTTTTGAGTACAGGTCTTTTACCTTCTTGGTTAAGTTTATTCCTAGGAAGTTTATTTTTCTTGTTGCTACAACAAATGGGTTTTTTTTCCTAGTTTCTGTTTCTGATAGTTCATTGTTGGTGCACAAAAATGCCATAGGTTTCTCAATATTGACTTTGTATCCCACTATTTTGCCAAATTCATTTATTAGGGCAAGTAGTTTTTTGGTGGAACCTATAGGGTTTTCTATGTATAGTATCATGTCATCTGGAAATAATGACAGTTTTTGCTTCCTACTTTCCAATTTGGATGCCTTTTACTTATTTTTTCCTTGTCTGATGGCTGTGCCTAGAATCTCTAGCACTATGTTGAATAAGCGTGGTGAAAGAGGATGCTCTTATCTTTTTCCTAATCTTAAGGGGAAAGCTTTCCTTTTTGCCCATTGAATATGTTGTTGGCTGTAGGTCTCTCATATATGGACTTTTTTAATTTTGCGGTATGCTCCTTCTACTCCCACTTTTCTGAATGTTGTTATCATATGTGGGTACTGGATATTTTAGCTGTATTCTGACCTTTAAGATCCAACTTATCTCTAGAATCTTCCCCAAAAGCCCTAAATTAAAATGCTATTTGCCTCCTCTGAATTTCTATAGCACTTAGTATCATACATTAATTTGATGTTTTCTACTTTTAACTAACCTTCATTCCATCCTACTTGACCCACCTGCCACCTTTGCTCTAAATTAAAAATGTTCCCTTTTGGGAGCTTTTAGCCTTTTGGTATTCCCCATGATTGGCATCCACAGATGTTCAACTTCTGCTTGACTTTACATAAGTTGTATATCCTAAGATATCACTTTTGTATTACTAGCATGTAAGTAAAATGTACCTCCAGTTCATCCCCCAGGTCTATGCTCTACAATTCCATGATATGATGCTTCCCACCACTTTTACCCTCCCTTCTCCTTCTGAGATGGTGTTCTCACTCACATCCATACATTCAACCCCTGGACCAGAACTGTCACGACCTGGATCTCCAAATACCTTGTTTCACTGACATTCTGCCTGTCCTCTCCACAGCCTCTCCTTAAGTCAGCTCCATAGGCAGAAGTTTAGCAACATGAAAATACCATATTATCAACTCTTAGTGGTGAAACAGAAAACTTACCAAATAATAAAGGAATGAAAGGTTGGTTGCAGCTGCACTTTTCACTCTANCCCACCCGACAGGCTGCCTTGGTCCCATGGTATCTGGTACTGGTCCTTCCCAGTCCTGTGGCTGGGTGAGAAGCAAGTCAAGCTGCCTTCACAGAAGAACACCTCAGTCCACTTTCTAGTAAAAACTTCTCCAGAAAGTGTGCCTCTTAGCCCAGCCCAATCCCCAACCTGACTGGTTAGGACAATGCTCCTCTCAAATTTCCTGGGCCGGGAGCCTGGTGGGCTGGTGACCACAGAGATTGCAACTGAACACGGCCCCCTGTCCTTGCCACCCTCCCTGCACACCTAGGCAGACAGGTCTCTGCCACCCAGCTCCGCCTAGATGGTGAGGGAGGGAGCCAGCTCTTCCAAGGACTCCGCAGGTGGCCCAATGCTCCACTGGGTCCTGGGCTCCCTATGAGTCCTCCATGGCACTGGCCGCATACGGAAGCCTCTATACCCCTACCGCAGTGGCAGCGATGACTCCGAGGCATTACAGGATGGCCAAGGGCAGCCGGCCCTGCCGCTGCCCTTTTTGTCTTTACTCACAGGTGCTGGGCTCCCGATGAGTCCTCTGTGACAGACGCCCCCACACTGGCTGTAGACAGAAGCCTCTGGGCCCTGGAAGCTGTGGCAGCAGCAGCTCCGAGGTCTTTATGCGCCGGCCAATGGCTGCTGCTCCCGCCACTGCTGCTGCTTTTGACTTTACTCTGGGGTGCCTGGCTTCCAAGGGCAGCCGGCCCTGCCACTGCCGCTTTTGCCTTTACTCACAGGTGCTGGGGTCCTGATGAGTCCTCTGTGGCAGACGCCCCTGTCGCTGGGCACAGGCGGAAGCCTCTGGGCCCTGATCGCTGGGGCAGCCACAGCTCCGAGGTCTTTACGCGCTGGCCAATGGCTGCCGCTGGCCTGGCTGCCTCTGTCCTTACTCGTGTCCCTGAGATCCCAACGACTTGTAGCTGTCTGGTTCGTCACTGTCTCTGGTCTCTTATTTTCATAAATGCTGAGGAATTGTTGGTTGGGGAACTGACTGCGCTGTTCTTCGGTAAATCTGCCAGGATTTTCTCCCAGGGGTACGAGAACTGGAGTCGCTCTGTCCTACTCCGCCGCCATTTTCCCAGATTCTCCTCTAATACAGTTGTCTCAATTTTTCCCCCTTTGATCTCTTCTACCCTTCGCACCCTCTGCCTCTACAGTCAATTCCCACACCGTTGTTTATGTCTGTGGGTCATTCGTACATGTTCTTTGTCTAGTCTCTTCCTCTTCTTTCCATTATTATCCCCCTCTCCTCCTCCTCTGGTAATTGTGATTCTGTTCTGTGTTTCTATGCCTGTGGTTCTAGTTTATCTTGTTCATTAGATTCCTCTTGTAGGCGAGATCATATGGTATATTTCTTCCATCGACTGGCTTATTTCACTTAGCATAATGCTCTTTAGTTCCATCCATGCTATCATAAAAGGTAGGAATTCCTTTTTTCTGCTGCATAGTATTCCATTGCACAAATGTACCAGTTTTTTGATCCACTCATTTGCTGATGGGCACTTAGACTGTTTCCAGCACTTGGCTATTGTAAATAGCACTGCT
This sequence comes from Sturnira hondurensis, assembly GCF_014824575.4. Taxonomy (NCBI): domain Eukaryota; kingdom Metazoa; phylum Chordata; class Mammalia; order Chiroptera; family Phyllostomidae; genus Sturnira; species Sturnira hondurensis. The sequence continues at coordinate 5,669,341 of NW_028095541.1, forward strand.
ATGAACACAGGGGTGATTCAAGATTCTTAGGATATAATCCCAGTAGTGGAATCACTGGGTCAGAAGGCAGTTCCATCTTTAGATTTTGGGGGAAATTCCCTATGTTTTCCACTGGCTGCACCAGTCTTCATTCCTACCAATAGTACACTAGGGTTCTCTTCTCTACATATCCTCACCATCACTTGTTCACTGATTTATTAATAATGGCCATTCTGACAGGCGTGGGGTGATATCTCATTGTGGTTTTCATTGCATCTCTCTGACGACTACTGATGTTTAGCATCTTTTCATGTCTCTGAACCCTTTGTATGTCCTCCATGGAGAAGTGTGTGTTCAGATTCTTTGCCCATTTTTTAACTAAATTGTTTGTCTTTCTGGTGTTGAGTTCTATTAGTTCTTTATATATTTTGGAGATCAAACCCTTGTCCAATGTATCACTGGCAAACATGTTCTCTCATATGGTCAGTTCCCTTTTCATTTTGATGATGGTTTCTTTAGTCATGCAGAGGCTTTTTAGTTTGATGTACTCCCATTTGTTTATTTTTTCATTTATTTCCCTTGCCCTATGATATATCAGCAAAAATATTGCTACATGGGATATCTGAAATTTTCCTGCCTATGTTTTCCTCTCGGACTTTTATGGTATCATGACTTATATTTAAGCCTTTTACCCATCTTGAGTTTGTTTTTGTGTATGGTATACGTTGGTGGTTGAATTTCATTTTTTTGCATGTAGCTGTCCAGATCTCCCAAAAATACCATTTGTTGAAGAGGCTGTTTTTACTCTATTTTATGCTTCTACCCACTCTGTCAAATATTAATTGACCATAGACACATAGGTTTATTTCTGGGCTCTCTGTTCTGTTCTATTGGTCTATGTGTCTGTTCTTATGCCCATACCAGGCTGTTTTGATTACAGTGGACTTGTAGTACAGTTTGGTATTGGGTATTGTGATCCCTCCTACTTTGTTCTTCTTTCTCAAGATTGCTGAGGCTTTTCAGGGTCTTTTTGGTTCTTTTTGGTTCAAACTTTTGCAATATTTATTATAGATCTATGAAACATGCACTGATATTTTAACAGGAATTGTGTTGAATCTATACACTGCTTTGGGTAGTATGGACATTTTAATGATGTTAATTCTTCCAATCAATGAATCGGTATATGTTTCCATTTATTTGTATATTCCTTAATTTCTCTCTTCAGTGTTCTATAGTTTTGAGTACAGGTCTTTTACCTTCTTGGTTAAGTTTATTCCTAGGAAGTTTATTTTTCTTGTTGCTACAATAAATGTTTTTTTTTTCCTAGTTTCTGTTTCTGATAGTTCATTGTTGGTGCACAAAAATGCCATAGGTTTCTCAATATTGACTTTGTATCCCACTATTTTGCCAAATTCATTTATTAGGGCAAGTAGTTTTTTGGTGGAACCTATAGGGTTTTCTATGTATAGTATCATGTCATCTGGAAATAATGACAGTTTTTGCTTCCTACTTTCCAATTTGGATGCCTTTTACTTATTTTTTTCTTGTCTGATGGCTGTGCCTAGAATCTCTAGCACTATGTTGAATAAGCGTAGTGAAAGAGGATGCTCTTATCTTTTTCCTAATCTTAAGGGGAAAGCTTTCCTTTTTGCCCATTGAATATGTTGTTGGCTGTAGGTCTCTCACATATGGACTTTTTTAATGTTGCGGTATGCTCCTTCTACTCCCACTTTTCTGAATGTTGTTATCATATGTGGGTACTGGATATTTTAGCTGTATTCTGACCTTTAAGATCCAACTTATCTCTAGAATCTTCCCCAAAAGCCCTAAATTAAAATGCTATTTGCCTCCTCTGAATTTCTATAGCACTTAGTATCATACATTAATTTGATGTTTTCTACTTTTAACTAACCTTCATTCCATCCTACTTGACCCACCTGCCACCTTTGCTCTAAATTAAAAATGTTCCCTTTTGGGAGCTTTTAGCCTTTTGGTATTCCCCATGATTGGCATCCACAGATGTTCAACTTCTGCTTGACTTTACATAAGTTGTATATCCTAAGATATCACTTTTGTATTACTAGCATGTAAGTAAAATGTACCTCCAGTTCATCCCCCAGGTCTATGCTCTACAATTCCATGATATGATGCTTCCCACCACTTTTACCCTCCCTTCTCCTTCTGAGATGGTGTTCTCACTCACATCCATACATTCAACCCCTGGACCAGAACTGTCACGACCTGGATCTCCAAATACCTTGTTTCACTGACATTCTGCCTGTCCTCTCCACAGCCTCTCCTTAAGTCAGCTCCATAGGCAGAAGTTTAGCAACATGAAAATACCATATTATCAACTCTTAGTGGTGAAACAGAAAACTTACCAAATAATAAAGGAATGAAAGGTTGGTTGCAGCTGCACTTTTCACTCTACTGTCCTTTTTTTCAAACATTTTTAAGGTCTCTACAGCCTAGAAATGAAATACCTGAAAGTTACTTCTATTGTAATATGACAGTGTTCAGGCTTACACCTGAGAAAAGATTAGTATGAAGTTTATGACCAGGGATGAGCAAAAGACTGTATAATAATACATTTCAGAAAACAGATGACAAGATGAGAATTTCATTTGAGAATTAAAATTCATAAAGAATAAAATATCACTAAAAGTACCATAACTAAAATTAAAGATGGGATTAATGGCAGATTATATATAGCTGAAGAGAGCAGTAAACATTGAGCCTGTGAGTGTTGTGACACAGTTTTAGCCTGTCCTGCATAATGAAGTGGGTAGTAAGGCTTTACCTAAAAAACATGACCCAATTTGCTCTTTGCAAAATAATTCTAAAATTTCTGCTTCTGGCTATTAGAAAACAGCCCACAGAAGACCATTCTTCCACAGAGAACAATTAGAAAAGTTAGATAAAATACTAAAAAATATATATTTTAAAGATTTTATTATTTTTATATAGAGGGGAAGGGAGAGAGAAAGAGAGAGAGAGAAGCATCGATACACAAGAGAAACATTGATTGGTTGCCTCTTGTATGCCCCCAATTAGGGTTCTGGTCTGCAACAAAGGCATATGTCCTGATTGAGAATTGAATGGTGAACTTCTTGGTTTGTAGGACAGTGCCCAAACACTGCCAGGGCCTAAAAATATTTTTTTGAAGACACTGGAGAGCTACTGAGGCAACCAGGATTTGATGGCTAAACAAGATCCTAGGAAATGTTCCAACTAAATAGAATAAACACAGCAAACTAAAAGGCTCAAAAACACTCTTAGAAAAGAACATAAGAGACATAGATAAACACTGGGAAATCTCATATAAGCATAACGAATTCCTGAAAGGGAAGAAAGAAAGACCAGTGGCTGAGAATTTTCCAAAACTGATGACAGAAAATAATTCTAGGAGTATTACAAAAAAATCATCTGAAGTGGATCTAAATATAACTATTGTGTTGGCCAAAAAGTCTATGTTTTTTTCCTGTAATAAAGACATGTTTTTTCATTTTCACTAATAGCTTTATTGATATGGAGATTCTCAGTATATTAGCTATCTCCCATGTGGTATAACTTTGATTGTTTGAAATGGATATTTTGAGTATGTTGGCTATCTCTCATGTGGTATAATGTTGATTATTCTCAATTAGTGTTTTGATTTGATTGCTATCAACTTCAACTGGTCTACCCAACTTGGAGCATCGTCCCTTGAGAAACTTCCAGTATGAAACTTTGCAAACCATTTTTGACACACTAATCAGTCACAGCACCTTCTCCATATACTGCAGAAATCTTTTTTTTTTGCATTTCAGTTGAATTTTTACCTGTCTTCAAATAATAAAGCATAATATGCTGAAGATGTTACGTATCTTCTTCCATCTTCAGTATTAAAATGGCTACACAAAAATTCATCAATTTTGATATTTTTTTAAAAAAATGCAAGCTGATATGTTGGCTGTCACAATACAATAAAACTAAATTGTTTTGAATAAAGTTAAAGACAACTAACTGCTACTAGAGCCATCTTACGGAAAACAAACAAACAAACAAACAAACAAACTTTTTTTGCCAACCCAATACATTTTCGATCTATGAGATATCAAAGAACACTTTTAACCACCTGGAGGTCTGAGATCATCGTAACCAAACAGTACAGTTGGAATGGCCAGACACCCTGCATGCAAAATGAATGAGTTATCAACCTAGAAATTACTGAAAAATATCAGGGGGAAAAAAGTGGAGAAAGATGATGGATCCTTCCTCCCTCTGTCCCTGGCTTTCAAATGCATTTACTGAGTAGAAAATGCTTGGCCTTGTGGTTCCTCCTGCTCCTGGAGAGCACTATGTCCATGCAAAGATCCTATTTGAACTTTTAAAATGGCCACCAGCTATTGGTACTGAAAATACCTCACAAAGTCTGACCTGAATGCTATTCAAGCATCAGACCTTAAAATATCATACTAGATTCCATAAACTTTGGTTATAATATGAATAAATAATTCATCTTTTACACGGTTTTTGATTACTTTAAAAACTGTTGGGAGTTTCTAGGCCACCAGTTTATAATTTCACAACATAAATTCTGGAAGAAAAAAAAATCCAAACATGCCCTTTCTTTTGAGATTCTCTTTCTGATTTACTTTATAAAACTGGCAAGAAACTCCTAAAACTTATACCTGAGGTGACTGCTGTTGTATTACTCACCCATGGAAGTAGTCTCATTGACCCCTTACTCAGACTCCATACTATTCATGGAAAAGGCACTATTTATATAAGTTTATAAGCTGCATTTCACTTTGAATAAGAATTGAGATGTTTTCATCTTTACTTTTGGATTGCATTGCAAACGTATGTGCTAATTTAAAATATAAGGCACGTGAAAAGGAATGAACACATAGCCATTAAATTCTGAAGTCATGTGAGAGAGAAAGAAAGCTGCTTCCTGATATGTGACAACCATGTTAAAAAGAAAACAGAAATTACATTCTTAAAACATAGGTAAACTGCCCTGGCTGGTGTGACTCCATGGATTGAGTGCTGGCCTGCGAACTAAAGGGTCACCGGTTCAATTCCCAATCAGGGCACATGCCTGGGTTGCAGGCCAGGTCCCCAGTAGGGGGCACTGGAGAGGCAACCACACATTGATGTTTCTCTACCTCTTTCTCCCTCCTTTTCCCTCTCTCTAAAAATAAATAAATAAATAATTTTAAAAAAAACAGGCAAAACTAATTGTTATTAAAATCATGAACTATGACAATACATTATTAAATCTTTCTAAAAAGACTATTAACATGTTGCGAAAATTGGAAAATATGTTTTTTTTGTATTTTGTGCCCTATAACAGTACTTCTTATAAAAACAAAACCTCCTGTATGTGTCCTGACCTGGGATCGAAACCACAACATAGGTATGTGTCCTGACTGGGGATCAAACTCACAACCTTTTGGGGTGTATGGGATGATGCTCAAACTGACTGAGACACCTTGAGCCAGGGCTATTCTGGTTTTGTCACAACTATGTCTCTCACCTGTTCCACCTCCACCTAAGATAGTAAGAAAGCAGTGGCAACAGTGAGAGGTCCTGGAGGGTTCTGAAACTGTTGTCAAAGGGCTCTTTTAGGCTGATGCAATGCCATCGAGTAAACCAACAACGTAAGACAGAGAAGAGGAAAGCTGCCAACGTGCAAATAGTAGATGGAGCGCTCAGGCTGCTCTTCCAGCTCCTGGCCTTCCTTCCATATAATACTTCATTCTGAAAAAGCCTTAGAGCTTAAGGCTACAGCTTGAAAACTTCCATGAGAAAGTTGATCTCTGGACTAGAATTTGATTTAGTAACTTAGCAACCAAGCACATTTTACATGTAAAGCATTTACATTTTAAGAAACAGGACAAACAGATCAAAATTCAAAGTAATACCATTCTAACAGAAATTAATGTTCATACAGAAATCACTCAACTTCAGAATATTCAGAGGTAACATTACTCCAGAAAGAAGTTTCCAAATATTATTGTTTTGATCAATTAACATATGAAATTTCATCTAATTTTTAAAACTTACTTGGTTAAAGTCCTTCTGTCTCAAGTATGTAATTGCTTTGTTTATTTCCAGGTCATTTGCTAGCTCTATGTATTGAGAAGCTTTCACAACTTCCACACACCTATAATGTAAAGCGGAAAAAGGATTATTTCATTTTAGTATATTTGTTTTGTTGGTGGGTTTTTTACATGTGACTACTGAAAAAATTTTATAGTGCCCCTAATGTTCTGTAAGGCTAAGTAATTGATTTCTTCCAATAAAGGCATTAAGTTACTGAATTCTTCAGTTTTCAACTAATTTCCCCATTCAATTTTTCATTAGCCTGCTTTCACTTCTAATTATTTATGGTAGTATATTTTAAATAAAATTTGATTAATACCTAATTTCTGATTTTTGGATTTACTAAAACAATTTCAATTACTAACAGGTAAATTGTTTCTATATTATTTGATCTTAAATGCTCTGATGGTAAGAAACAGTCAATAGAAATTGTAGAATATATTTAATTTTTTGTGCAAACTTGAACAGAATATAGTAGATCCATTTCCCAAAGCACATAGAACAACTATTTTTATCTGTATCAGGCACTGTTCTAATTCCTTTAAAGTCATTATCACATTTAATGCTCACAAAACCCCTGAAAGACAGGCACTGTTTCTAGGAAATGGGCCTAAGGCCTAAGGTAGAAAACTGTCAAGTAAAAATCTGAACCTGATTTTTTAATATATATTTCATTGATTATGCTATTACACTTGTTGCATTTTTTTCCCCTTTATTCCCCTCCACCCTGTACCCTTCTCCCTCCTACCATCATACCCCGAACTTACTTCATGTCCATGGGTCATACATATAAGTTCCTTGGCTTCCCCATTTCCCATACTGTTCTTAACCTCTTCCTGTCTATTCTGTTCCTACCATTTATGCTTATTCCCTGTACCTTTTCCCCACTTCTCCCTCACTCCCCTCCCTGCTGATAACCCTCCATGTGATCTCTATTTCTGTGATTCTGTTCCTATTCTAGTTATTTTCTTAGTTTTTTTTTTTTAGGTTTAGTTGTTGATAGTTGTGTTTGTTGTCCTTTCATGGTTCATATTTTTAATTTTCTTTTTCTTAGATAAGTGTGTTTAACATTTCATATAATAAGGGCTTTTAACTTGACCTTATCTGGGAGCACTTTATCTGCTCTTCCATTCTAAATGATAGCTTTGCTGGATAGAGTAATCTTGGATGTAGGGCCTTGCCTTTCATGACTTCAAATACTTCTTACTGGCATCTTCTTGCCTGCAAGGTTTCTTTTGAGAAATCAGCTGACAGTCTTATGGTAGGTAAGACTTGGTAGGTAACCCTCATCTTTTCTCTTCTTCTTTTAAGACTCTCTCCTTCTCTTTAATATTGGGTAATGTAATTGTAATGTGCCCTGGTGTGTGCTTCCTTGGATTCAACTTCTTTGGGACTCTCTGAGCTTCCTGGACTTCCTGGAAGTCTATTTCCTTTGCCAGATTGGGAACGTTTTCCTTCATTATTTGTTCAAGTAATTTTTCAGTTTCTTGTTCTTCCTCTTCTCCTTCTGGCACCCCTATGATTCAGATGTTGGAATGTCTAAAGTTGTCCTGGAGGTTCCTAAGCCTCTCCTCATTTTTTTTTTGAATTGTTGTTAATTCGTCTGTTCTGGTTGACTGTTTATGTCTTCCCTCTGCTCCAAAGTGTTGATTTGAGTCACTGTTGGTTCCCTGTACATTTTCCTTTACTTCACTTTGTATAGCCTTCACTTTTGCTCCATTTTGCGACTACACCGAACCATTTCTGTGAACATCTTGATTGCGAGTTGTTTTGAACTCTGCAGCTGATAGGTTGGCTCTCTCTTCATTGCTTAGTTCTGTTTTTGGAGCTTTGATCTGTTCTTTCATTTGGGCTATATTTCTTTGTCTTGGTGCACCTGTTCTGTTCTAAAGGGTAGAGCCTTAGCTATTCACCATGGTAGGGAAACCCATGTGCCTGCATTGTGTTGATATATGTGGGGGAGGAGTCAGAGAGTGAACAATGATGCTTGCTCAGCTCTCAACCAGCATTCAGTCAATTTCCCTGCTATCCACAATCAAATTGGGTCCTCCTAATGCTGATTCCTGGGTGGGTGGATTTGTGTATGTTCTAGGACATTGTGGTTCTCTCCAACCAACTCTCCTGTGAGGCTGGGAGTTTCTCCCACCACTGCAACCTCCACAGGTTTTTACAGCTGGAAGTTTTGAGATGTTATTTCCCTGAGCTGGAACCCTGGGTTGCAGGGTCTTTCTTGCTCCCTAATTGTTCCTCCTGGTTTATCCACATGCAAATGTAGGACCACCAGCGGCTGCCTCACCCACTGTGTCCTCCAGCCAACACCTTGCCATGCTTTCTCTCCACCCCTCCAAACAGTATGAACGAATGTTTATACTCCTTGGTTGTTGGACTTCCACACAGTTTTTTGGCAGTTCTGGTTGTTTTTTGTTTTTAAATTTATTGTTGTTGTCCTTCTTTTGGCTGTGAGAGGAGGCAAAGTTTATCCACCTGTGCCTCCATCTTGGCTGGAAATCTGAACCACATTTTTATTGATACCAAAACCCATAGCACTAAGACCTACGTTTCTTAAATTGAGGTCAATTAAAACCAATTTAGGATTAATTGAATTAACATAATCAATTTAAGAATATGAGCTTTATAATTTATTTATTTATTTATATATAATATTTTATTAATTATGCTATTAAAGTTGTCCTGATTTTTTTCCCTTTTGCCCCCCTCCACCTAGCACTCCCGACTCTCTCAGGAAATCCTCCCACCATTGCTCATGTCCATAGGTCATGCCTGCAAATTCTTTGGCTACTCCATTTGTTATACTGTACTTTCCATCCCCACGGCTATTTTGTAACTACCATTTGTACTTCTTTTTTTAAAAAAAATTTATATCTTGTATCTCTTTAAAATATATTTTATTGAATATGCTATTACAGTTGTCCCAGTTCCCCCCCTTCACCCCCTCTTCCCCCTCTCCCACCCACATTCCCCCCTTTAGTTCATGTCCATGTGTCATACTTGTAAGTTCTTTAGCTTCTACATTTCCCATACTATTCTTATCCTCCCCCTGTCTATTTTCTACCTACCATCTATGCTACTTATTTTCTGTACCTTTTTCCCCCTCTCTCCCCCTCCCACTCCCTTGTTGCTAATCCTCCATGTGATCTCCGTTTCTGTGGTTCTGTCCCTGTTCTAGTTGTCTACTTAGTTTGTTTTTCTTTTTGTTTTAGGTGTGGTTATTAATAATTGTGAATTTGCTCTCATTTTACTGTACAGGTTTTTTATCTTCTTTTTCTTAGATAAGTTTCTTTAACATTTCATATAATAAGGGCTTGGTGATGATGAACTCCTTGAACTTGACCTTATCTGAGAAGCACTTTATCTGCCCTTCCATTCTAAATGAAAGCTTTGCTGGATAGAGCAATCTTGGATGCAGGTCCTTGCCTTTCATGACTTGGAATACTTCTTTCCAGCCCCTTCTTGCCTGCAAGGTCTCTTTTGAGAAATCAGCTGACAGTCTGATGGGAACTCCTTTGTAGGTAACTGTCCCCTTTTCTCTTGCTGCTTCTAGGATTCTCTCCTTCATTTTAATCTTGGCTAATGTAATTATGATGTGCCTTGGTGTGTTCCTTCTTGGGTCCAACTTCTTTGGGACTCTCTGAGTTTCTTGAACTTCCTGGAAGTCTATTTCCTTTGCTAGACTGGGGAAGTTCTCCTTTATTATTTGTTCAAATAAGTTTTCCACTTGTTGCTCTTCCTCTTCATCCTCTGGTACCCCTTTAATTTGGATGTTGGAATGTTTAAAGATGTCCTGCAGATTCCTAATGTAACAGGGTACAGCCAAGAGGGGAGCCCCAAATAGGGATTTGGAATGGGTCCAGAACTCAAAGTGTCCAGGAAATATTAGAAAGATATATAAGATGTCCTTACCCCTTCCCCCCACAGGTGTCAGGTGTGGGGAAGAAACACATGGAGCAGGAACAAGGAGAGCTGTTTCGCATAGCGATAGCTTTGCAGCTAACCTCTGCCATGGTCATTTAATATATCTATAACCTTTAACTGGTTGCATAGATATGTTAAATAACTGTGACCATGCCTTGAGCCAGGGGGATGGATGGAAGTGACTTCCACCCAAGACGTAAATGGGAGGCAACTCCCTCTGGTTACAGCGCCTGTGTGAGAGCTTGGAGATGACTGGTTCCATGCCTGCACAGCCCCACTATGGCAGCCCAGTAAAGCTGGGAGGATATGGGAGTGCTGGCAAGTGATGCCAATTGTGGGAAGAATCAGAAATGGGGCTACAGAGGAGGATTGGTGCGGGGATTTAAATGAAGGTATGGCAGCCATTAAAGGAGAGAACCACGTGCGTGGTCTTGGCAGAGTGGAGACCCCCTCACAGCTTTGCCAAGGAGAACTACACAGTTTTGCCAGAGTGGGAACCCCCACAGCTATGTGAGGGAAAATCAACATGTGGCTTTAGCAGAGAACCACCACTTGGCTTTGGCAGAGTTCAGACCCCCCACAGCTTTGCAGAGGAGAACCACATGGCTTGATCCTGGCCAGTGACAGAGCTGATGGTGTCAGGAGCCTGAATCTACTTCTTTTCCTGAGATACAGTACCCCAAATTAGGGCAGAGGGAGGAGGAAGGACTGTGCACATTTGTGGGTATCCTAAAGGACTTTGATATTTTAATGAAGATATTAGGTCACTACTTTAAGTCTGTATATCTTTAAATAAACATTTCCTTTCCTTTTCACAAATCTCTGGCATTGAGAGACGTCTTTCCTCTGGTGGTGGACATGCGAACCTAGTGGGGGGTACTTTTGGTAATAGTATATTGTACCCACCTTGGTCCTGTGTTCTGTAACACTAAGCCTCTCCTCATTTTTTTGAATTCTTATTTCTTCCTTCTTTTCTGTTTGGTTGTTTCTTCCTTCTGGTCCACTCCATTGATCTGAGTCCCAGTTTTCTTCCCATCACTATTGGTTCCCTGTATGTTTTCCTTTATCTCACTTAGGGTAGCGTTCATTTGGTCATCTAATTTGTGACCAAATTCAACCAATTCTGTGAGCATTCTAATCAGTGGTTTAGAACTCTACATCTGATAGGTTGGCTATCTCTTCATCGCTTAGTTGTATTTTTTTCTGGAGCTTTGATCTGTTCTTTCGTTTGGGCCATTTTTTTTGTCTTGACACACCTGTTACATAGTGAGGGGTGGAGCCTTAGGTGTTCACCGGGGCAGGGCAACCCCGTCGCTGGGTTGTGGAGCTGTATGTGGGGCAGGGGTCTGAGAGTGAGCAATGGCGCTTGCTTCACTCTCCGACGGATTTCAGTCACTTCTACCACTCCCCCCAAGCAAATTGGGCCCTTCTGGTGCTGATTCCCGTATGGATGGGTTTGTGTATGTTATAGGACCCTGTGGGTCTCTCCAACAAACTATCCTGTGAGGCTGAGAGTCTCCCCCAGCATCTAACCCCCCATAGGTGTTTTCAATGGGTGTTTTGAGGCTTTATTTCCATGTGCTGGGACCCTGGGTTGTACAGTCTGTCTCCCTCCCCATTTCCACCTGGTTTATCTGCACACAAATGTGGAACGTCCAGTTCTGCCGGCTACCTTGAGTGCCACGCCCCTCCAGTCTGCTGCCTCACTGGGTACAACAGCTACTGCTCTGTGTGCCCAGGATCCACCAGCCACTACTTTTTTTTTTGCCACGACCCCTCTCCACCCAGCTGCCCGACTCCACCCCTACCAGTTTGGATGAATGTGCCTACTTTAACTCCTTGGTTGTTGGATTTCCATACAGTTCAATTTTCTGTCAGTACTGGTTGTCATTTTGTTTATAAATTTTTGTTGTCCTTATTTTGGTTGTGCAAGGAGGCACAGTGTGTCTACCTATGCCTCCATCTTGGCCGACAGTCCCATTTGTACTTCTTCATCCCTTTACCTCTTCACCATTCTCCTCCTTCCCCCTCCCGTTTGCAACCATTTGGTGACTAACTTCTTTTCTTTTGCTGCTTTTAAGAGTCTCTTCCTTTAAACTTTGGCCTTATAATTATGATGTGTCTTGGAGTGGGCCTCTTTGCATCTATCATAATTGAGACTCTATGTACTTCCCAGACTTGCATGTCCATTTCCTTCACCAAATTAGAGTTTTCTTTCACTATTTTTCAAATAGATTTTCAATTTCTTGCTCTTTCTATTTTCCTTTTGGCACCCCTATGATGTGAATGTTGGACCTCTTAAAGTTTCCCCTGGCTGTTTATACTGCCCTCATTTTTTTGGATTCTTTTTTTTCCTTGTTGTTCTGCATGGTTGTTTTTTGTTTCCTTATATTCTAAATCATTGATTTGATTATTGGCTTCGTTCACTCTACTCTTGTTTCCCTGTAAAATGTTCTTTATTTCACTTAGTGTATCCTTCATTTTAGGTTGGGTCTTTTTTATGCTGCTGAGGTCCTCACTAAATTCTATCAGCATCCTTATAACCAATGGTTTGAACTCTGCATCTGAGAGATTGTTTATCTCCACAAGATTGAGCTCTTTCTGGAGTGTTGATCAGTTTTTTCATTTGGGCCATGTTTGTCTCCTTATTTTGGCAGCCTCCCTGTGTTTGTTTCTATGCATTAGGTAGAGCTGTTTTAACTCCGTGTCTTGGTAGTGTGGCCTAATGTAGTAGGTATCCTGTAGGGCCAGTAGCAGAGTGTCCCCTATCACCCAAGCTATGTACTTGAGGTGTGCCCTTTGTGTAGGCCAAGTATACCCTCCTCTTGTAGTTGAGACTTGATTACTGTTGACAGAACAATGGGAAGGATTTTCCCAGGCCAGTCAGCTGCAAGGACTGACTGTGACCACTGACCACCAAACTCCACACTCCATGGAGGATCAGCCATGCAAGGGAAGGGTGGTGGTGCTCTGATGTGGTCTGTAGCTGTCCACTGGGTGTGCTGGCCTGGGGTTTCCTGGGTGGTGCAGGCCAAGGTCAGCCCTCACCTGTGTTTTGCCTGGGGCACCCTGCCTGAGCTATATAGCAATCTGAGATGGCTGCTACTTGTGATGGGCTTGGAGATTCCCAAGTGAAGCCAAACTGTGAATCTAACTTGGCTGTGGCTAGGGCTCACTGAATCCAGCTGTTGCTTGTCTGATAGGACTTAGGAGCCAAGACCAGGCATTCTATGGAGAAGCAGTTTGGGTGGACCCATAAGTTGGGTGGGGTAGAGCATTTGGGGATCTCCAAAGTGGGTCAAACAGTGTTAGCCAGGTTGTTGGAGTCTCAGATATGGCACTAGCTTATAGGCTCTGTAGGGGGAGGGTTTTTCAAAGGGACAATGAGCCCATTGTCCCTTTGCCTCTGCTTGCCTGGATGCCAGACACTTTAGTTTCTCACTGTATACCAGTGGTGTCTTTCAAGCTGCTACCCTGGTGCTGGAGCTTAGAGAGAGTGAGTCTCAGTTGGAGAGTCCATGTATGGGTTCTTTAAGAGGAACTGCCTAGGGATCCAGAAGTTTCTTTACCCAGCTCAGTCCCTGCTGTGTTTTGGAGCCAGAAGATGTGGGGACTCTCTTCCTGGCACTGGAATCCTGGGATGGGGGGACTTGGTGTGCTTTTGGGACTCCTCGATCCCAAAATATCCCTCCTGGATTTTTATCCTCGTGGGTGTGGGACCAGTCCATTCTGCATCTGTGCCCCTCCTACCAGCCTGGATGGATATGGTTTCTTTAATTCTGTGGTCGTCAGACTTCCATTCAGCTTGATTTTGGTTGTTCTTGAGTGGTGGTTGTTCTATATTTTAGTTGTAATTTTGATGTGGTTGTACGAAGACATGAGCGCCATTTACCTACACTGCCATCTTGACTGGGAGTCCCTTATTTTATTTTATTTTATTTTTTAAGATTGAAAACATTATTTTTTTGAGAGAGGGGAAGGGAAGGAGAAAAAAAGGGAGAGAACCATTGATGTTTGAGAGAAACACTGATTAATTGCCTCTCTCACACTCCCAACTGGGGACCTAGTCCACAACCCAGGCATGAGCCCTGACCAGGAATTGGACTGCCGACCCTTTGTTTTCAGGATGACACTCAACCCACTGAGCCATACCACAGGACTCATGGGCCTTATTAAAAAAAACAGATTAGAAAAACTATCAGTGGGCATTATACATAATAAGGACAAGGATTATTTCATAAAACTGTAAATTTTAGTAAACAATGGAAAAATATTTTTTACTGAGTGTCTAGTTAAAAAAATGTATCAAAACCACTGTCCTAGACCAATAGTTTAAAACTGTTAAAGCAGAAGATAGCTTCCTTTGAGCAGAATCTTTTTTCTTTCACCTCGATTTATAAAAGAGACACTGTACTTTAAGAGGGGAGAGAGGACTTGAAGCCCTGCCTGCTCAGTGCCCCTTTCAACAACCCTGTGTCCGAAATTAACCTGAAAACACAGCTAACGAAACTTCAAGAGCTCCAAGAAAATAATTTGGAAACCACTGATTCAGGTATGTATTCTGCAAACATTTACTGTCTACTGTACATCAAATATTATGTTAATAATTTTTGGTACAGGGATATAAGGATATATAAGATATGAATTATGTCCTTTTGAGGGAAGCAGGCCAATGAGTTACATTCTATGTGAGAACTGTTGTAAAGAATAAAAGAATACGGGGGTTGAGACTCGAAACCAGACTGGAGAAAGGAATCCCAGAGATATCTGAACTCACTTAGAAGAACAAGTAAGGACTGACTCAACAAAAATGATGGACAGGGCATTCCAGGACGGGGAGATAACATGTGTACAAATGTGGAAGGACATAAAAGCAGGAACTATTTAAGACACAGATTCATCCACCATGGTGCTGCTAACAAACCAAGGGCCTCAAAGATAAATGTGTCATGCTCTCATGCCTATTTTTCTCAAGTGGGTTTCTGCAGCCCTACAGAAAATTGGTCATTTCCCCTCAGTTTTCTTAAAGACTGTACATAGTTCTCACCATTCTGGATGAAGAGATACCTCAGAACCTTAGGGCTTAACTATCATGAGGACTCCATGGGAGAAGAGCTGCCAGCATTTGCATCTTTGAGAATATTCTTCTCTTTACTTAGAATGTACTTCCCATCACCCCTTTCATCCTTACTAACCTTTAACTTTCAAAAAGTTTCATGTGCCTCCTAGACATTTGTCTGTGTCACCCTAGACCAGCCCCATGAACACAGGCACCTGGTGTACCAAGTAACATAACAACCTCTGCAGACCTAACTTCCAGGCCATCCCCTGAGGCCCCAGACTGCAGGCTTGCTCTGGGACCAGGCTGGCCTGTATGGCCCTAGCCTCCAGGTAGGCTCCTGACCTATCCTAGTACCAGACCAGCCTCTGTGTACCTAGATGCTGAACCCATCCCAGGGGTCCCTGGTGCCTGATTTGCCCTTGAAGATCTAGAATCCAGGTCTGCCCACACAGACTGAGGTTCTAGCCCCATCATCACAGATTCAAGCAAAAGTCTGTCCAATGAACCCAGGCTCGAGGTCCACTCCCACGCCCAGGCACCAGGCTGGTCACTATGTACCCAAGCACTAGGTCTGCCAACCTGATAACTCAGGCAATAGATCTGCCCAGCCAACTACTCCAGCAGCAAGCCTGCCCCCAAACACTACCAAATGGTACACCCAGAATCTCTGGATAGGCTGATTGTTGAGAGAATTTGCCCAACAGAGTCAATCTTCAAAGTCTGGAAGAGGTACTCAGTTCCCCAAATGTACAGACACCAACACAAGGACACGGCATCATAAATAATCAATGAAATATATCGCCACCAAAAGAAACTAATGACACTCCAATGAGTAACCCTCAAAAATGGGAACCTATGAATTTCCTGACAAACAATTAAAAATAATTCTCTTACAGAAATCTGGTGAATTACAAGAACACAGGTAAACAACTAAACAAAATTAAGAATACAATGAATGAATAAATAAATAGAGAAGTTTAACAAAGACCTAGAAACCATTAAAAAACAGAGGCCTGGCCGGGTGGCTCATCTGATTGAAGCATCATCTGATATACCAAAATTGTTGTGGGTTCGATCCCCAGTTGGGGCATATATGGGAGGCAACTGATGGGTGTTTCTCTCTTACATCGATGTTTTTTCTTTTTTCTCTCTCCCCTTCCTCTTTCTCTAAAATCAATAAAACATATCCTCAGATGAGGATAAAAAAGAAACAGAAATCCTAGTGTTCAAGAATATAATGACTGAAGAACTCATAAAAAGCTTCAACAAGAGACTCAAGCAAGCAGAGAAAGAGTTAATGAACTGGAATACAGGTCATTTGAAATCTTCAGTCAGAGGAACAAAATAAGAGGATGAATAAGAGTAAAAAAGCTTATATGCATATGCTTGGGTTGCAGGCCAGCTCCTGGCAGGGGACACACGATACATTGTGTGTCCCTGGCAGAGGCAACCATACATTGATATTTCTCTCCCTCAAGCCCTGGCTGGTGTAGTTTAGTGGATTGAGCGCAGGCCTGCAAATCACACGATATTTCTCTCCCTCTCTCCTTCCCTTCCCCTCTAAAGATAAATAAATAAAGTATTTTTTAAAAACTGCTTGAAAAAGCTTATATAAATTATGGGATATCAGAAAATAATCTATGTAGTATTTGAGTCCCAGAAAAAAAAGAGAAGAAGGGACAGAAAGCTTATTTAAAGAAATAATGGGGCAGCTGCAAAGCAGTAACCATGTGTAAGTGCATTCCCATCTATGCTGGGCAGGCCGGTGTCCAGATCCACAATGCCTGCTGGGAGCTCTACTGCCCGGAAAATGGCATCCAGCCCGATGGCCAGATGCCAGGTGATAAGACCATTGTTGGGGGAGATGACTCCTTCAACACCTTCTTCAGTGAGACAGGCACTGGCAAGCATGTGCCCAGGGCAGTATTTATAGCTCTGGAACCCATAGTCATTCTTGAAGTTTGCACTGGTACCTGCCGCCAGCTCTTCCACCCTGAGCAGCTTATCACAGGCAAGGAAGATGCTGCCAATAACTATGCCCGTGGGCACTGCACCATTGGCAAGGAGATCATTGACCTCATCCTGGACTGAATTGGGAAACTGGCTAACCAGTGCACAGGTCTTCTTGGTTTTCCACAGCTTTGGTGGGGGAACTGATTCTGGGTTCACCTCCCTGCTGAGGGAGCATCTCTCTGTCGATTATGGCAAGAAGTCCAGGCTGGAGTTCTCCATTCACCCAGCACCACCCCCACCCCTAGGTTTCCACAGCTGTAGTGAAGCCCTACAACTCCATCCTTACCACCCACACCATCCTGGAGCACTCTGATTGTGCCTTCATGGTTGACAAAGAGGCCATGTATGATATCTGTCATAGAAACCTTGATATCAAGCACCCAACTTACACTAATCTGAATAGGTCTATAGGTCAGATTGTGTCCTCCATCATGGCTTCCCTCAGGTTTGATGGAGCCCTAAATGTTGATCTGACTGAATTCCAGACCAACCTGGTGCCCTATCCCTGCGTCCACTTCCCTCTGGCCACATACGCCCCTGTCATCTCTGCTGAGAAAGCCTACCATGAATAGCTTTCTGTAGCATAGATCACCAATGCATGCTTTGAGCCAGCAAACCAGATGGTGAAATGTGAGCCTTGCCACAGTAAATACATGGCTTGTTGCCTGCTGTACCATGGTGACGTGGTTCCCAAAGATCTCAGTTGTCACCATTGCCACCATCAAGGCCAAATGTACCATCCAGTTTGTGGACTGGTGCCCCACTGGCTTCAAAGTTGACATTAATTACCAGCCTCCCACTGTGGTGCCTGGTGGAGACCTGGCCAAAGCACAGCGAGCGTGTGCATGCTGAGCAACACCACAGCTATTGCTGAGGCCTGGGCTCGCCTGGACCACAAGTTTGACCTGATGTATGCCATGCATGCCTTTTCCCACTGGTATGTGGGTGAGGGCATGGAGAAAGGAGAGTTTTCTTAGGCCTGTGAGGACATGGCTGCCCTAGAGAAGGATTATGAGGAGGTTGGTGTGGATTCTGTTGAAGGAGATGATGAGGAAGAGGGAGAGGAGTACTAAAGTTAAAATGTCCCAACGGTGCTGCTTTTACAGGGAAGCTTATTCTGTTTTAAACATTGAAAAGTTGTGGTCTGATCAGTTAATTTGTATGTAGCAGTGTACACTCATATACAATTATTGGTCTGTGGTTTAAAACATGATGCTTTGTTACAGACCCAACCAGTTCATTTCTCTGATGGGTTTGAATAAAGTATTCCCTGTCTTAAATGAGAGAGACTTATAGCCAAATGAACAAAAGCAGAGGGAACTCATCATCACTAGACCTATTGTTACAAGAAATGCCGAAAAGAGCTCTTCAAAATAAATCAAGAGATGCTCACTAGTAACATGCAAACATAAGAAAATATAAAACATACTGGAGAAGGTAACTATATAATAAAATTCAGAATACTTTAATATTGTGATACAGTGGTGTGTTAATCACTCAAGTCTAGTATAAAAGTTTTAAGACAAAAATATTAAAAATAAGTATAATTAGCCCTGGCTGGTGTAGCTCAGTGGATTGAGCGCGGGCCTGCGAACCAGACGTTCGCGGTTCGATTCCCAGTCAGGGCACATGCCTGGGTTGCAAACTGGTTCCTTGCAGGCTAACTACCAGCAGGGGATGCACAAAAAGGCAACCATACATTGATGTTTCTCTCCCTCTCTCCTTCCCCTCTAAAAATAAATAAATAAATAAAATCTTTAAAAAAAATAAGTATAATTATAATAATTAGTTAGTGAATACATAATATAAAAAGAGGTAAATTGTAACATCAAAAACAAAATTATGGGGGGGAGTATAAATGGATAGACTTTTTATATGCAATTGAAGTTAAGTTGCTACTAGCTAAAAATAGACTGTTTCTGTAAGATGTTTTATGTAAGCAAAAACCTACAGTAGATACACAAAAGAGGGAAGGGAATGAAACCACGCCACTACATAAAATCATCAGTTTACAAAGACAGCAAAAGAGAAAGGCAAGAGAAGGAACAAGGCAACTACAAAAGAAACAGAATACAATAAGATAACATTAGTACCTATAAATAATTACTAATTAACCTATCAATATATTTTAAATATTTTATTTATTTATTTTTAGAGAGAAGGGAAGGGAAGGAGAAGCAGAGGGAGATAAACATCAATGTGTGGTTGCCTCTCTAGTGCCCCCTACTGGGGACCTGGCCCACAATCCAGGCATGTGCCGGGACTGGGAATTGAAACTGCAAGCCTTTGGTTTGCAGGGCACTCAATCTGCCAGGGCAATCTATGAATATTATTACCTATCAAAAATAACTTTAAATGTAAATGGATTAAATTATCCAATCAAAAAGCATAGAGTGTCTAAATGGATTTTTAAAAAGTCCTAACTATATCATACCTAAAAGAGACTCACTTCGGCTTTAAAAACACACATAGCTTCAAAGTGAAGGGATGGAAAAAGATATTCCATGTATAAGAGAAAATCACAAAGTAACTATACTTATAGCAGACAAAATAGACTTTAAGTCAAAAACCAGCAAAATATAAAGAAGGTCATTATTTAACAACAAAAAGATCTATTCATCAAGAAGATACAATAATCATAGATATATTTTTACTATCACAGCACCAGAATATATTAAGCAAATACAGATCTACAGGGAAAAATAGACAACCATACAATAATATATTATAGGGAATTTATACACCACTTTCCGTAATGGATCAATTATCCAAACAGAAAATCAACAAGGAAACATTGGAGTTGAACAGAGTTGCTCTTAGATCACAGTGACCTAACAGACATATGCAGAATATTTTATCCAACAGCAGTAGAATACACATTCTTCTCAAGTGAACATACAACATTCTCCAGGATAGATCATGTGTTGCCACAAAACAAACTTAGCAAATGGCAGGGTATAAATGGGTGGACTTTAGCAAATGGTATGGAACTATGAATCAACAACAAAAGGGAAACTAAAAACTTGACAAATATATGGAAATTAAAAATCACATCCCAGGGCTAAACTCAGTCTGGAGATGGCTCACACAGAGGAGAAGGACAGGTGAGAGGCTTGTGATGCTGACTGGTGACGATCATCTAAGGCCTGAGACCCAATAAAGATGGAATCGACACCCCCCCCGCCCAAATCATATCCCTGAATAATGAACAGGTCAAAGAGGACATCAAGAAAATTTTTAAAATCCTAAAACAAATAAATGAAAACAAAACATACCAAAACTTACGGGATGAAGTAAACGCAGTTCCAAAGGGGAAGCTGATAGCAATAAATGCCTACATTAAATCACTAAAGAAACCAACCTAACATTACACCTCAAGGAACTAAAACTAAAAACAAAACAAAACAAAATACTAAGCCCAAAGTTAGCAGAAAGAAATAACAAAGAAAAATACCACAAAGACCAGAGAAGAAAAATGAAACAGAAACTAGAAAAACAATAGAAAAGATCGATTAAAATAAGCTAGTTTTTTTTAATAAAAATAGATAAATTTTTAGGTAGATTATCTGGGTAAAAAAAAAAGATTAGACTCAAATAAATTAAATCAGAAATGAAAACCATCAACCTTCCAGGGGAAAAAAAAGGGAAAAAGCTCCTTGGCATTGGTTTTGGCAATGACTTTTTGGATATGATAGCTACAAAAGGGACCAAACAAAAAGTAAACAAGTGGGACTATATCAAACTAAAAAGCTTCTGCACAGCAAAGGAGAATATCAACAAAGTGACAAGATAACCAACAAGATAAGAGAAAAATTTGCAAATCACATTAGATAAAATTTTAAGCCAATACAAGTATACATTATGAAAAGAAAATACCATACCCATCAAGTTATAGTGAATTTCTCTTACCAGTCATATCCTACAGCAAAAGATGTTTCAATTACAGGAGCAATGAGCTTTGCAGCTGTCATGATGTATTTTTCTGCCATGGCTTTTCTATGTCAAACAAACAAACAAGAAATTATAAAGAAACATGGTATAAAGTTTTTTTAAAAAAAATTAAGTGTTGCCCTACTCAGTGTGGTTCAGTTGGCTGGAGCATTGTTCCATGCACTGAAAGGTCGTGGGTTCAATTATTGGTCAGAGCACATAACCAGGTTGTGGGCTCATTCCCTGGTCTGGGAATATACAGTAAGGTAACCAATACATGTTTCTCACATCGCTATTTCAAAATCAGTCTCTTTCTCTCTTCTTCCCACCCCCTTCCTTCTCCCTCCCTCTCTAAAAGCAATGAGAAAATATCTTGGGTGAGGATTTTTTAAAACTTTAAGTGTGAATATTATCTATCAAAGCTAACATACAATGAAGCCTACTGAATGGTGGACAGCTGTACTAGAAATCTCTCAGTCAGGTTGAATATCATGACTAGAAAATGGAAGCCATGACTGCCTTCTGAGTCAACAGTTCAGTTCTAGTTTGACACATGTCAACAAACTAAAGGAAGAAAGAGACACTGGAGAGAAAAAAGGCTCTGCAGCTGACATTACATAACCTGCACTGTCTGTGACATGAAAGGAAATGGCCATTAAAGAAAAAGTGTATAGCCCTGGCTGGTGTAGTTCAGTGGATTGATCGTGGGCCTGAGAACCAGAGGATCACGGTTCGATTCCCAGTCGGGGCTATGCCTGGGTTGCAGGCTAGTGGCCAGCAGTTCCTGGGAACTACAATCCACTCTGAAGTAATTTTTCTGTTTGGTGTGAGAGAGATCCAGTTTCACTCTTTTGCATAAGGATATCTATTGTCCCAACATGCTTTGTTGAAAAAGCAATCTTCTCCGAACCCATGGAATTGTATCGGTAACTTTACTGACTATAAATGTAAGACTTTATTTCTGAATTCTCAATTCCGTTCCAATGATTTGTATGTCTATCTTTATGCTATTAGATTAAGTACTACCACACTGTCTTGCTTGCTGTAGATTTAGTTTTTTATAGTTTGAGCCCTCCAACTTTGTCTTCTTTTACAATATTCTTTTCGCTATTCTGAATCCCCTTATATTTCCACATAAATTCTAGAATCAACATATCACTTTCTTTAAAAATACTAATGGCCTGGCTGGTGTGGCTCAGTGGACTGGGTGCTGGCCTGCAAATCAAAGGGCCACAGCTCAATTCCGAGTCAGGGTCCATGTCTGGACTGCAGGCCAGGTCCCCAGTAGGGGGGCGAGTGAGAGGCAACCACACATTGATGTTTCTCATGATGTTTCCCTTTCTCTCTTCCTTCCCTTCTCTATAAAAGTAAATAAATAAATTTTAAAAATACTGATGGGATTATGATAGTGATTACATTGAGTCTATCAAGTAATTTGGGGAGCACTGCCATTTTAGTAACATTATGTGCCTATCCATTAACATGTGATGTCATTTCATTTATGTAAAACTTCTTTTAAAAAATGTCTTACAGTTTTTAGAGCATAAGTTTTGCATTTCATTAATTACATTCATTCCTAATTATTTTATAATATTGTAAATATAATTGTTACTTTCATTTTCATATAGTTCAATGGTGTAGTATATTTCTATAGTATAATATTGACTTTTGTGTATTGATATTTTACTCTGCAACCTTGCTGAACTCATTTATTAGTGATAATAATTCTTTTAGTGGATTCTAAAATTTTATGTTGGATATTCTGTATTCAAGATCATGTGATCTGTAAACAGAGGTAGTTTCCTTTCTTCCTTTCCAATATGGATGTATCTCACTCCCTTTTCTTGCCTGATTTCCATAGCTAGAATATCCAGCACATGTTGAACAGACTAGGGGAGAGTAGGTAGGTACCCTTCTCTTGACCCTAATCTGAGGCAGAAAGGGTTCAGTCTTTCACCACTAAGTGTGATGTCAAACTGTCTGTTTGTCACAGATTGGGGCACTTCCTTTCTACTCATAGCTTTTAAGGGCTTTTTTGTTTATCATGAAAACAAAATTTGAATTTTGTCCAAGATTTTTTGTTTATACTGACATGATTATGCTGTTTTTTCCTTCATTCTATTAATATCCCATATTGTATTCACTAATTTTTAGATGGTAAACCAATGTTGCATTCCTAGAATAAATTTCGCTTGGTTATGGTACATAATCTTCTTTATATTTTGATTCACTAGTATTTCGTAAAGATTTTTGCATCTCTATTCATAAGATATTGGTCTATAGTTTTTCTCTGCCCTCCTTTTGGGTACAGTTTTATTTTGATATCGGGGTAACACTGGCTTTATAAAATAAACTTTTTTTCTGGAAGAAACTGTATAGAAATGATGTGAATTCTTCTTCCAACATTTGCTAGAGTTGTCTAGTAAAACATTTTGTGCCCAGACCTTTCTTTCTTGGGAGATTTAAATTATAAATTCAATTTTCCCTAAACACGTAGATCATCTGAAGAGCCCTAAACGTTCTATTTCATATAAGGTGAGTTGTTGTAGCTTTTGTTTTCAACAAAGTGGTCTATTTAGTCTAAGTTGTCAAGTTTATGTATATAGGGATGTTTTTAGTGTCCCCTTCTTATCCTTTTGATGTCTACAGGGTCAGTAATGAGAGCCCCCGTTTTGTTCCCGATACTGGTAATTTGTGTCTTTTTTTTTTGTCATTTGTTATAAGTATTTCATTGATGTTATCTATTGTTTCTATCTCCAATGTCAATGACTTCTGTTCTTTATTACTTCTTTCCTTCTGCTTCCTTTCTGTTGATTTTTTAAAAAGATTTTATTTATTTATTTTTAGAGAGAGGGGACAGGAAGGAGAAAGAGTGGGAGAGAAACATCAATGTATGGTTGCCTCTCGTGCGTCCCCTGCTGGGATCTGGCCTGCGACCCAGGCATGTGCCCTGACTGGGAATTGAACTGGTGACCCTTTGCCTCACAGGCCCACACTCAATCCACTGACCTAAACCAGCCAGGGCTGATTTTCTTCTTCTTTTTCTAGGTTCTTCAGCTGGGAGATTAGGTTACTGATTTAAGACTTTTCCACTGTCATTCTAATCACCTTTCCCTTACATGTTGTTATTCTAAGCCTCATTTCAAAACATGGTCTTTAATTTTCAGAAGTTTAATCATGATATAGCTTGACGTGGTTTCCTTGGGTGTATTCTCTTTGGAATTCACTCAGTTTCTTATGTTATAAATATTTTTTCTTGCCAAGTTTGGGGAGTTACCAGCCATTTTTTTCTTTAGCCCAATCTCTTTTTCCTATCCTTCCCAGACACAGATGACACAAATGTTGGATCTTACGTCCAAGTTCCAGAAGTCCCAGAAGTCCCTGAGACTTTTTTTGGGTCCATTTCCCCTCTGTTGTTCAGATTGGGTAATTTCCAACTTCTATCTCCTAGTTCACTGAATCTTTCCTTTCTCCCCTTCATTCTCCTGTTGAGCCCATCCACTGAGCTTTCTATTTCAGTTTTTGTATTTTTAGTTGTAAAATTTCCATTTGGCTCTTCTTTATTACTTTTATTTATTTGTTGAAACTATTGCTTTTCTAAGGGTTTCTATTTTTAATGTATTTTAAGCATGTTCATAATTGCTTCTTGAAGTTTTTTATTTTATTTATTTTTGAAATATTTTATTTATTTATCTTTAGAGGGGAAAGGAAGGAGAAAGGGAGAGAAATATCAATGTATAGTTGCCTCTTGTGCATCCCCTTCTGGGAACTTGTCTGCAACCCAGGCATGTGCCCTGACTGGGAATTGAACCACGATCTTCTGGTTCACAGGCCCGCTCTCATTCCACTGAGCTACACCAACCAGGGCTTCTTGAAGCTTTAAAAATTTTTTTAAAGATTTTATTTATTTATTTTTAGACAGAGAACGGAGGGAGAAGTGAAGAAGAGAAACATCATTGTGTGGTTGCCTCTCATATGCCCCACACCAGGGACCTGGCTGGCAACCCCAGGCATGTGCCCAGACTGGGAATCGAACCCTTTGGTTTTCAGGCTGGCATTCAATCCACTGAGCCACACCAGTCAGGCCTGAAGCTTTCTGAAAAACACACTTGCTTTAAAGATAATTCTAATATCTCTGTCATTTCAATGTAGGCATTTATCGATTGCCTTATTTTGTTCAATTTAGGATCTTTGTATGATGAGTGATTTTTTTAATCAAAACTTGAACATGTTGCATTATGGACTGAATTTTATTTGTCTTTTGTTTTGGCTGACTTTTTTGACATTGCTCTGGCAGGAGAAGAGATGCCACTTCATTACTGCCATTTAAAAGAAGTCCAGTTTTCCCAAATGTATTCTTTGACATCCAAGGTAGGAGATGGTCATTGTTTCTGCTCGGTGGGGCGAGTTCCTGGTTCCACCATGGTCCCTACTGACACCACAGCCTTGTCACTGCTGATAATGAAATTCCCAACTCTCCATATTTCCTCTGACACTACCCCAAGTGAGAGGGGGAGGAGTGCCTCCTTATTACTTGGGGTGGGGGTGGGGGGAATTCTAGGCTCCCCATGTGCTGCCTGCTGAAACCACAGAGTGGTAAGACTCAGAAAGGGCCTTTGGGGATTACAGTCATGGCTCCCTATTTGGCCTTTTGGGGTACTGGGTGTCTCCTTATAGCCTTATGAGGGTGGAGGTCTGGCTCTCTCTCACTTGGTGTTTGCTGGCATGCATAAGAGTGGGGCCAGTATTTCTTTCTGTGGTATTTGTCTTAAAGTTTTCTGTCTTCTGGCCTACCCCTTTCCTTATCTGTTAGCTAAAGAAAGCAGGCTTTTTGTTTGTTAAATGTACCCATGAACATGTTCTGCTTTCCAGCTTCTTCGGCTAAAGTCTGGGAAACATGAGGAAAACTCACTGCCCTGTTGTTCCGCAAGTCCCGAAGTCAGGACCCCCTTTCTCTCTACCTTTTTACTTGCATATATTTTTACGTAAAATTTCCAGGATTTTTATTTGGACTTAGTGGAAAGAACAGGGGAAAGTGCATCTTCTCTATGATCCTAGAAGAAGTCTCCATTTTATTGTTTGATTGATTGATTTTTAGAGAGGAAAGGAGAGAGAGCAAGAGAGAGATTGAGATCAATTTGTTGTTCTCTTTATTTATGCATTCATCAGTTGCTTCTTGTATGTGCCAGACTGGAGATTGAACCTGCAACCTAGGCGTATTGGGATGATGCTCTAATCAACTAAGCTACTGGCCAGGGCCTCTGTTTTATTTTTAATGTTAAACTACTTCCTAAAGATTAAAGGCCCTTCCTACATATAATGAAGTATCATTCAAAGTTAAAAAGGAAGGAAATGCTGATACATGATAAAAAATGGATGAACGTGGAGGACATTATGCTAAATGATAATGACAGTCACACAAGGACAAATAATGGGATTCCACCTATATGAGGTTATTAGAGCAGACAAATTCAGAGACACAAAATAGAAAGTTGGAGTGTCACGGGCTGGGGAGAGGATGCTTGAGAGTTGTTTAAATGGGTACAGAGTTTCAGTTTGGGAAGACGACGAAGTTCTTGTTACAAATCATTGTGAATGCACTTAACACTACCGAACTATGAAGAATTAAGCACCATGGTTAAGATGGTAAATTTCAAGTTATGTGTATTTTCCCACAACTTAAAAGAAACTAAGGCCCTGTATATCATGTGATATACTACTAATGTACCTGTTGCATATTCAACAAGTATTAAAAGTTCCAAAACATACTTGGCAGAGACTAGGCATCTGACTGGAGAAAGGAAGAAATAAAATAAACAGAAAAAAAATTGTCTTTGAGAGTTGAAGTTTAATTGGGAGGCTGGAAAAAAATGCACAAATATATAATTTTAAAAATAAAGATAATACAAACAAAATTCCAATACTGCACCAAATGCAGAGAGAAAGTAACTTACGAAGAAATAGTAAATGAGTAAGAATAACTGGAATCAACATGAGCACTGAGATTATTGTGAAAAAGAAAAGAGAACCCAGTAAAGTACAGCAATGATGAAACAACAGGACTATTCAAGAAATATAGTGCATATAACATGTTTTGAATAAAATAATCAGATGCCCATTCAACTCTTTAATACAAATTTAAGGTATTTTGTCTGTTTTTAATTATTAAGTACCCCAAATATTACCTTTCTCGTTCCATTTGCCTTAGGTGATCATTTTTTATAGCTTCAATCACTAAATTAGTATGTGGATCATCCTGGAAACACGAAATTGGAAAAAAATCAATAACTCAGAGGTAAACACTAAGAATTTAGATTTCTAAACATCCTCAACATTAACTAGTTGTAGAAAATGAACCATAAATTAACTTTCCTACACCATTTTCCCTTAAGTAGAACATTTTTTCTTATTTTTGATTACTTGTCATTCTCCAGTGAAATAACACAGATTTTTAAAAAATTGTTTTATTGAGTTCTGCCAAGATGGAGGCGTAGGTGGAAACACCTGTGCCTTCTCCCACAACCAAGTTTAAAGACAACAAAGGTTTAGTAAACAAAAACGCAGCCAAAACAGAAAATTGAACTATACAGAAGTCCGACAACAATAAACCTTTCAACCAGACCAATAAGAGGGGCGGAGTCAGTAGCAGAGCAGGGTGGGGCTGGAAAGATCCCCAGTCCCAGGCACACAGGCAGCCATGGGTGGATCCCAGGTGTGGGGTAGCAACAGGCAGACCCAGTGAGGGCGCAAGGCGGCAGGCTGACCACGGTCACACACTCACGCGTAGATAAACCAGCAAAGCAGCGAGCAGTGAGACCGACCACGCAGGCCCCAGCGGCAGGAAACAGCAGAGGGGACTGCCATTGCCCCTTTGGACCCTGCCCCCACATACAGCATCACAACCCAGCCACTGGGTGGCCCTGGTGAACATCTAGGGCTCTGCTCCTCATAAGTAACAAGCACGAACAGTCCAAAATATGGCTCAAGAACTCAAAGCCCCAGACCCAATAACTCTAAGCAACCAAGAAATAGCAAACCTCTCAGATGCACAGTTCAAAATACTGGTGATCAGGATGCTCACAGAACTGGTTGATTTTAGTCACAAATTAGAGGAACATATGAAGGCTAAACTAACTGAAATGAAGAGAAATGCACAGGAAACCAATAGTGATGGAAAGGAAACTGGGACTCAAATCAAGGGAGTGGACCAGAAGGAAGAAAAAAATGACCAAACAGAAAAGAAGGAAGAAACAAGAATTCAAAAATTGAGGAGAGGCTTAGGAACCTCCAGGGCATTTTTAAACATTCCAACATCCCAATTATAGGGGTACCAGAAGGGGAAGAGGAAGAGCAACAAGTGGGAAACTTATTTGAACAAATAATAAAGGAGAACTTCCCCAGTCTGGCAAAGGAAATAGACTTCCAGAAAATCCAGGAAGCTCAGAGAGTCCCAAAGAAGTTGGACCCAAGGAGGAACACACCAAGGCACATCATAACTACATTAGCCAAGATGAAAATGAAGGAGAGAATCCTAGAAGCGGCAAGAGATAAGGGGACAGTCACCTACAAAGGAGTTCCCATCAGATTGTCAGCTGATTTCTCAAGAGACCTTACAGGCAAGAAGGGGCTGGACAAAAGTATTCCAAGTCATGAAATCCAAAGACCTCCATCCAAGATTGCTTTATCCAGCAAAACTTTCATTTAGAATGGAAGGACAGATAAAGTGCTTCTCAGATAAGGTCAAATTCAAGGAGTTCATCATCACCAAGCCCTTATTACATGAAATGCTAAAGGGACTTATATAAGAAAAAGAAGATGAAAAATATGAACAGTGAAAGGACAACAAACTCACAGTTATTAACAACCACACCTAAAACAAAAGAAACCAAGAGGACAGCTAGATCAGGAGTGGAACCATAGAAATGAAGATCACATGGAGGGTTAGCAACAGGGGAGTGGGAAGAGGAGAAAGAGGGAGAAGTTATAGAAAATAAGTAACATAGACAGTAGGTAGAAAATAGATAGGGGGGAGGGCAAGAATAGTATGGGAAATATATAATCTAAAGAACTTGAAACACGTGGACATAAACGAAAGGGGGGGAATGGTGGGGGAGGGGGTTTGCAGGGTGGAGGAGAATGAAGGAGGGGGAAATAGAACAACTGTAATGGCATAATCAATAAAATATATTAAAAATTGTTTTATTGAATTTATTGGGGTGACACTGGTTCACAAAACTATATAGGTTTCAAGTGTATCAATCAATAAAACTCATCACTGGCACTTTGCATCATACACCCACTGATCCAGGCAAAACCTCTTTCTGTCCAATTTCCCCCACTCCTTTGCCCACCTCCACCTACCCCCAACTCCCTTTACTTCTGGATGTCACCACTCTACTGTCTATGTCTTTGTGTTACGTATACATACATAGGTGTTTTATTGCTTAATCCCTTCACCTTCTATCCAGTTCCCCATCCTTTTCCCCTCTGACACCTGTCAGTCTGTTTGCTATAATCATGCCTCTGTTTATATTTTGTTTGTCAATTTATTTTATTCATTAGATTCCATGTATAAATGAGACCATATGTTATTTGTCTTTCTCTGACTGGCTTATTTCACGTAGCATAACAATCTTCAGGTTGATCCATGCTGTCACAAAAGATTTCCATTTTTTATGGCCCACTAGTATTCCATTGTGTAACTGTACCAGAACTTCTTTATCCACTCACTTACTCATGGGCACTTGAGCTGTTTCCAGATCTTGGCAATTGTAAATAATCCTGCAATGTACATAGGAGTGCATATATTCTTTTGAATTACTATTTATGGGTTTCTTAAAATATATTCCCATGTGGGATTTGTAGGTTATAAGGCAGATGCATTTTTAATTTTTTTGAGAAAACTCCACACTGTTTTCCATTGTAGCTGCACCAATCTCCATTCCCACCAACAGTGTATGAGGTTTTCTTTTCTTCACATCCTGCCCAGTACTTGTTTGTTGAC
Organism: Sturnira hondurensis; assembly: GCF_014824575.4. NCBI lineage: Eukaryota > Metazoa > Chordata > Mammalia > Chiroptera > Phyllostomidae > Sturnira > Sturnira hondurensis. The sequence goes on from NW_028095541.1 coordinate 5,699,355, forward strand.
TTATTGATGGTAGCCATTCTGATAAGTGTGAGGTGATAGCTAATTGTGATTTTAATTTGCATCTCTCTGACCATTGTGATGTTGAGCATTTTTTTCATAGGTCTGGTGGCCATCTGTATGTACTTTTTGGAGAAGTATGTATTTAGGTCCTTTGTCCATTTTGTAATTGGATTGCCTTCCTGGTGTTGAGTTAGTATTAAGTTCTTTATACATTTCAGAAACTAACCCCTTATCAGATGTATCATTAGCAAATATGTTCTTCCAGTCAGTGGGTTGCCTTTTCACTTTGTGAATGGTTTCTTTTGCTGTGCAAAAGCTTTTTAATTTTATGTACTCCCATTTGTTTATGGTATTCTTGCCTGAGGAAATATATCAGCCTATATATTGCCTATGTTTTCTTCTATGATTTTTATGGTTTTGTGACTTACATTTAAGTCTTTTACCCGTTTTGAGTTTACTCTTATGTATGGTGTAAGTTGGTGGTCTAGTTTCATTTTTTTGGCATATCTGTCTAATTTTCCCAACATCATTTATTGAAAAGACTGTCTTTATTCCATTGTATGCTCTTGCCTCCTTTGTTTAATAATAATTGACAATAAAGGCATTTATTTCTGAGCTCTCTGTTCTGTTCCATTGATCTATATGATTGTTTTTTCAATACACAGCTTTTATTGCATCTTTAAAATTACATAAATAAATGTAAGGAATATTGCAAGTGAGTGTGAGGAATCATTCAGCACCTTGCTTTTCTATAGCTGGACAATTTAGATTTTATTAATCAGCCTGCTGAACTGTTCCTTTCTCAGAAACACAGATACCATTAGAAAATTCTCTGATATCCCTTTTTAGAAGTGTTGTGGCTTGCTGAATTAAACCAACCAAATTTGATACAAATTCAATGTCATTTCCTTCTAGAATCAACTCATCTTTCTGGGCCTGAGATACTGAACAAGCAATGCCTGATCTCATCTGAACCCTGCGGATATATTTTTCAACCAAGAAATTTCTGCTTTCAAGAAGAGAACCATTCTCCTGAATAACAACACTGATGTGGAAGTGAGTGTACATAAATCTCATCTTGTAGCAAAAATCCAGGGGAACGCCCCTGATCATATTCCGTACATGACTGCAGACAGTGCAAATGGTGGCCAGTGCCTTTCTATTTCCTCACCTGGAGCCTCTTGTTTTTCTTTCCAAGAAGACTGAGTTCTACATTCATGTGGCTGAAGTCCTTCTGCAGGGTGCCTCTGGGGCCCTTCTCAATAACTGTGCACCCCTTCAGAATGATGTCAATATATTCAGGGATGTGGACAGTCTGATTGCTGAGAATGGTCTTCATTTTTACAGTAGAAGTGGCAGAGAGAGCTATATGCCTGTTCTGATGCTAGTACCAGGTTGTTTTGATTACAATAGCCTGTATTATAGTCTCATATCAAGTACTGTGAACCCTCCAACTTTGTTCTTCTTTCAAGATCACTGAAGCTATTTGGGATTTTTGTTGTTGTTCCATATACATTTTTGGAGTATTTGTTCTACATCTGTGGAATATGCCATTGGTATTTCAATAGGAATTGCACTGAATCTATAGATTGCTTTGGGTAGTGTGGACATTTTAATGTTAATTTTTCCAACCCATTAACATGGTAATTGCTTCCACTTGTTTGTATCCTCCTCAATATCTTTCTTCAGTATCCTATAATCTTCCAAGTACAGGCCTTTTACCTCCTTGGCTAAATTTATTCCTAGGTATTGTATTTTTTGTTGTTGTTGCAATAGTCAATAGGATTGTTTTTTCAATTTCTCTAATAGTTCATTATTGGTAAATAAAAATGCCAATGACTTCTGAATATTAATTTTGAATCCTGCTACTATGTCAAATTCATTTATTAGATCTAGTAATTTTTTGGTAGAGTCTTTAGGTTTTTCTGTGTACACTATCATGTCATCTGCAATAATGAGTTTTACTTTCACCTTTCTAATTTGGATGAATTTTATTTTTCTTCTTATCTAATTGCTGTGGCTAGGACTTCTAGTACTGTGTTGAATAAGAGTGATGAAAGCTGACATCCCTGTCTTGTTCCTGATCTTAGGGGAAACACTTGTATTTTTTGCCCATTGAGTATAATGTTAGTTGTAGGTTTGTTATATACAGCCTTTATTATGTTGAGCTATGTTCCCTTTATTCCCACCTTGCTGAAAGTTTTTTATCATAGTTGGGTGATGTATTTTATCAAATGCTTCATCAGCATCTATTGATATAATCACATGATTTTTATACTTCATTTTGTTTATGTGATATATTGCACTTATTAATGTGTGAGTATTGTACCAATCTTACATCACCAGAATTCTACTTGATCATGGTGTATTTCTAGATCCAGTTTGATAATATTTTGCTGAGGATTTTAGCATCTCTGTTCATCAGGGATATTGACCTATAATTTTCTTTATAGTGTCCTTATTTGATTTTAGATTTACAGTAATGCTGGTCTTGTAAAAATAGCCTGGAAGTCTTCCCTCTTAAATTTTTTAGAATAGTTTGTGGATAGGTGTTAGTTTTTCTTTGAATGTTTGGTAAAATTCCCCTGTGAAGCCATTGGGTCCAGGACTTTTGTTTGCTGGGAGTTTCTTTTATTACTACTTCTATTTCATTAGTTATAATTGGTCTAGTTAGGTTTTCTGATTCTTCCTAATTCAGTTTTGGAAGATTCTATGTTTCTAGTAATTTATCCATTTCACTCAGGTTGTCCAATTTTTTGGCATATAGTTGTTAATAGTATTTTCTTACAATCCTTTGTAGTTTTGTGGTTTCAGCGTTTAACTTTTCCTCTTTCATTTCTGCTATTGTTTATTTGGATCCTCTATTTTTTTCTTAATGAGTCAGATTAAACATTAATTTATCTTGTTTTTCTTTTCAAAGAACCATCTCTTGGTTTCATTTGACCTTTTGTAATTTTTGTCTCTATGTTATTTATTTCTGCTCTAATCTTTATTCTTTCCTTCCTTCTACTTAACTTTGGGCTTTGTTTTTTGCTCTTTTTGTATTTCTTTTATTAGGTGTTTATTTAGATTGTTTATGTTTATGTGAGATTTTTCTTGCTTTTTGAGGTAGGCCTGTAATTTATGAACTTCCCTCTCAGGACTACCTTTGCTGTGTCCCATAGATTTTGGGTTATTTTGTGTTTACTGTAATTTGTTTCCAGGTAACTTTTGATTCCTCCTTGCTCTCCGATTAACCACTGATTGTTCAGTAACATGTTATCTAGCCTGCATGTATTTGAAAGTTTTTCAGTTTTTTAATCTTTGTTGATTTCTAGTTTGATACTATTGTGGTCAGAGAAGATGCTTGATATGATTTTAATTTTCTGGAATTTTTTAAGACTTGTTTTGTGTCCTAACATGTGGTTTATCTTTGAGAATAGAATGTTCCATGTATACTTGAGAAAAATGTATATTTTGCTGCTGAACTAACACCAATGCTGAGCAGCTGATAAAAAGGTCAGGGTGGACAGAGAATGGCCAAGTACACAGAAACTGTGTGATGGTGTTACTGTAGAGTGTAGACAGTCAGCTGGAGCACTGGAGAGTCTCCCCCATTGGCCACGATGGCAGCATGAGGAGGCTGTTAGACTGAGACCCACCAAAAGCTAGAAATATGAATGGATAAGGCTTTATTGTGCCAAAAGCTAAAAATATAAATGGGCAGGGCCCAAGCTTGAAAGTTGAATGAATAGGTCCCCTAAGCACACCAAAAGCTAGCAAGATTACTGAATAGGGAAAAAGTGCTTCCCTTCCTACCCCTATAAAAATGGTGGGCTTGAACTAGAAAAGAAATGGTTTTTCAGGCAGTAGTCCATCATTCTCCCAGGTTGTTTGGCACCTGAATAATACCTCTTTACTTTTGCACCAGCATCTGCCTCATGAGTTTGGCTTTTGTTGTGCCAGGAAGTCAAACCTCCATTTTGTTCAGTTATAAGATTATCGATTCTAAACTCAAATACAAATAATTTAATGACCATCAGTTACTTAGATTAAGCCATATCTTCACTCCCTATTAAAAGTGCTGATGATTTTTTCACAACATACAATACTTTTTCTCAAAATGAAAGTAATTAATATATAATAGTTAAGGATTTTCCCCAGCTATTTCCACTTACTATATTCCATGTACTGCTTTAAGCATTTCATGTGCATTACCTAATTTAATACTCACGACCATGTAAGGTGGGTTATTACAATTAGCCTTGTTTTATATGTAATGGAACAGGTACAAGAGAGTAAGAACTGTGTGGTGGAGCCGAGAACAAAGCTGCAATGCCCTTAAATCTGTTAATAGAATCTATTAAGTTCAATTTATGGAACTGACATTATGATACTATTTTGATTTTTAAATACAGGCAGTTTTACATGGTTTGACTTAATGTAAAATAATAGCGGTAAACCAATGAGTTATGTGTAAAAATATGAAAAACATTTAAAAAACATTAAGAAAATTAATGAGTAGTTTCTAACTCTAGGAAGTACTACTTCTATTTTGGTATACTTCCTTCCAGGTTATGTTCATGTACAAATGTACAGAAGTATTTTTCACTTAACATTACATAATATTTCCTCAGGTCTTTGAAAATATGACTTTTGTATTATGCTGCATCCTGTAAATAAAGACGAAGAATGGCTTCTTTTTGTTTTTGATGTATTTAGTACACATGATTTTACTTCCCTCTGCTCAAAAATGACTACAGGAACAATTTTTAAGTCTTTATATTATTCTTTTCTTTTCTTATTGTTGTCCAGTTATAGTTGTCCCCATTTTCTCCCCTCTGCCCTACTCTCCACTGCCCTACCTACGCCCCCATACCCCACAGCCAGTCCTTCTCCCATTATCTTTGTCCATGGGTCTTTTACACATGTTCCTTGAATTGACCCTTCCCTTTCTTTCCCCCATTATTTCCCTCCCCACTCCCCTCTAAAGAATGTGTATTTTGCTTCTTTGGAATAAAAGGTTCTGTATATAACAGTTAAATACATTTGATCTAGTGTGTTGTAGTGTCACAATATCCTTGTTGATATTTTTTTTGGAAGATCTATCTATTGTTGACAGTGGAGTGTTAAAATCCTCTCCTACAAGTGTGCTGCTATCTACATCTTTCATGAAGTCCTGCAAAATTTTTCTTATATATTTTGGTGCTCCTTATGTTGGGTGCATGTGTTTACAATGTTTATGTCTTCCCTTGAGTATTATAAAGTATCCTTCTGGGTCTCTTTTATGGCCTTTGTTTTGAAGTCTATTTTGTCCGACATAAGCATTGGTACCATGGCTTTTTTCCTCGCCCATTTGCTTGTAATTTTTTCCCAGATCTTAAATTTCAGTCTGTGTAGGTCTTTTGTTGTGAGGTGGGTCTCTTGCAGATGACCCATGTGTAGCTCACGTTTTATCATCCATTCAGCTACCCTATGTCTTTTGATTGGAACATTTAATCCCTTTACATTTAAAGTTATTATTGATATGTACTTATTCATTGCCATTTTTACCCTTTGTACCTGTGCTCCTCTTTCTCACTTTTTTCTTTATCTTCTTAAAGCAGTCCCTCAGCATATCTTTCCATGCTGATTTGGTGGAGGTGTATTCTTTTAGCCTTCTTTTGTCTGGAAAACTCCTTATTTCACATTCCATTTTAAAGGACAGGTTTGCTGGGTAGAGTAGTCTTGGTTGCAGGCCTGTGTTTTTCATTAATTAGATTATTTCTTGCCATTCCCTTCTGGATTGTAGTGTTTCTGTTGAGAAGTCAGCTGCTAGCCTTATCAGGGCTCTCTTGTATGTTACTTCCAATTTTTCCCTTGCTGCCTCCCTTGCTCCCTTGTTGCCTTCCTCCTCTCTTTGTCTTTGGATTTTGCCATTTTAATTATGATGTGTCTTGAAGTGCACCTCTCTGGGTTCTTCTTGATGGGGACCCTCTGTGATTCCTGGACTCGGGTTACTTTTTCTCTCACCAAATTAGGGAAGTTTTCCATTATTATTTTTTCAATCAGGTTTTCTATCCTTGCTCCTCCTCTTCTCCTTCTGGTATCCCTATTATATAGATATTATTATGTTTCATGTTTTCCTGCAGTTCCCTTAACCCTTCTTCATTCTTTCTGAGTTTTTTTCCCTTTTCTTGCTATTTCTGGGAGTTTGTTTCTACCTTGTCCTCCAGCTTGCTGATTCAATCCTCTGCTTCATCCTCCCTGCTTTTGATTACATCTACTGAGTTCTTCAGTTCAGAACATGTATTCTTCATTTTCTGTTGGCCCCTGTTGTTTGTTTCTACATCCTTTTTCATGCTGTTCCCACTAAGTTCCCTGTAACTTCTCTGTAGCTTTTTGTAATTCTCACTGAGCTCACTGAGCCTCCTTATAACCATTGTTTTGAATTCAATACCTGATAGTTAATACTTGCCTCTATTTCACTTAGCACTCTTTTGGGGGAGTCCTCCCTTTCTTTTGATTGGGGGTTGTTTCTTTGTCTCCCCATTTTAAGACAGGGTCTTCTTATTTGCTTCTGCTTCTTATATGGATCTGCTTTGACTCCTTGTCTCTGTGGTGTGAATTTCTGTGGTAGGAGACCTGTGTGATTCAGTGGTGCAGTCTCCTTGATCTTCTGAACTTGACGCTCTTGGGATGCCCTTTGTCCGATTTACGTTGGCTCTCCTGATGTAGCTAGATTAAGATTGCTATCAGGTTATTCTTTGGTGGGTCCTTCCATCCAGCTGGTTGACTGAGGGTCACTCCACCCACCATGTCTTGTGTGTCGTTGTGCAGGTGCTTCCAGAACAAAACCACAAAGCCCAGAGAACAAACCCATACCCACAAAAATAACTCCTACCTGCAATCCTGCTATCAACAGCAAATGAAACAGTATTAATAAGGATGTGAAGAGATTAAGACTATTATAAGAAAGGAGAGCATATATGAAATGACCTACTGAAAGAAAAATGATCTTGAGAGGGTAGAGGGAGGAGCACTAATAAGCGTAGGGAATCTGAGCAATGTGAAGAGGGGATGTACAATTTATATCCTAAATAAAAAAGGGAATGAAGAAGGCAGAATGGAGTAAGAGAAGGGAAGCATACAGTATTAGGTTTAAACAGAAAAAGATGGACCTAAGGAAGCCCACACCAAAGCACATCATAATTACACCGCTCATGATTAAAGATAAGGAGTGAATCCTAAAAGCAGCAAGAGAAAGAGAGACAGTTACCTACAAAGGAGTTCCCACTAGACTATCAGCCGATTTCTCAAAAGAAACCTTATAGGCAAGAAAGGGCTGGCAAGAAGTATTCCAAGTCATGAAAGGCAAGGACCTACATTCAACATTACTCTATCCAGCAAAGCTTTCACTTAGAATGGAAGGGCAGATAAAGTGCTTCTCCAATAAGGTCAAGTTAAAAGAGTTGACTTGACCTTGGTGAGATTCACCAAGCCCTTATTATAGGAAATGTTAAAGGAACTTATCTAAGAAAAAGAAGATCACAACTACGAAAAAGAAAATGACAAGAAATTCACAACTATCAACAATTGAACTTAAAAGAAAGCAAAAACAAACGAAGCAAACAAATAGAATAGGAACAGAATCACAGAAATGGAGATCAAATGGAGGGTTGTCAGTGGGAAGGGTGGGGGAAGAATGGGGAAAAGGTACAGGGAATAAAAAGCATAGATGGTAGGTACAAAATAGACATGGAAGGGTAAGGATGGTATAGGAAATGAAAAAGCCAAAGAACTTAAATGAGAGAACTGTAATAGCATAAACAATAACATATACTTTAAAAAATAGAATAAAATAAATGAAGAGAAAGAAAGAAAAAGGAAAAAAGTAAATAAATAATAAAAAATAGGAACCAAATTGGAGAAAAAGATCTGCCACAGCACTATGAACAACAAATAAGCTAAAATTAATATATATGGGATAGGAATAAGAGGGAAAAAAGAAAGAAAAGCTTAAGAGATATCTAGAGGAAAGAGAAGTGACTTTGAGATGATAGAGGGAGTGGGAATACTAAGAGTGAGGAGTGAAAACCAGACTACGATAGGGAAAAATTAAAAATTGAAAGAAAAAAAGAAAAAGAAAAAAGGCAGGATGAAAGAGAAAAAATAAGAAAAAGAGGCTAAGGCAGGGAAAATTAAAATTTGAGACAAAAAATGTAGGAAAGGGGAACAGTAAAATTTGAGGTTTGAAATACAAAAATAGTGAAGATCTAGAAATAAAACTGAAAAAATACAAAATCAACTACCTTATTCACAACCAAAAAGCAATGATTGCTAAAGGTGGAGAGAGAACATGAGTATATTAAGAGCAGGAAAAGGAATGTGAGATGATGACTGACAAGGAAATTGGTTTTGAGAGGCTGTACAAGCTAGAGATAGTAAGAGCGTGGAATGGAAACAAGGTGTAGCAAAAGAGAAACCAAAATTCAAAATGAAAATAATAGAGGAAAGAAGAAGGTTAAATGGGGTAAGAGAAGGGAGGAGTAAAATATGTGAACTGAAATAAGCTATAATATAAAATCTAGTGACTTAATATGCACAAACTTGAAGGACAAGAGATGAATGTCAAAAAGCTATGCAGGAAAGAAAATACTGCAAATCATGGAGAAGACAATGGTGGATTTCATCCTGGTAGCATCTAGTATCTACCACTGTTTTTTCTTTCTTGCTCTGCCTCTGGGGATGTGAGACGGTGACCCCATCTTGCTTTAGGACGCCTGTTCAAGACTGACAAGGAAATTGGTTTCTACCAGGGATCTACTGTTTGTGGCTGACTCCCTCAGTTGTTAATCCAATGACTGCACACAGCAGTCAGGCTTCAGCACCACAAGGCGGGACAGAGTCCTTCCTGGGGGTGGGGTTATTGCTTCCCCACATGCTGCTGCCACTCCGAAGGGAGTGGACTGCCTGAGCACCATGGCTGCTGCAGCATGGGGGATGACTCAGCACCAGGATCCCAGAGGCTACTCTCTCAGTTCTCTCCCCAAAGCCTCCGTCTACAGTCTCTCCTCAAGCATCTCTAGTCCACTCTGACCCCGTCCTTTGCCAGAGCCCAGGGTAAGAGGCTGCAAATGAAGACTTATGCGTTGGCCTTTAAAATGGCTCTTTGCATCTTCAGCCATCCATCTCTGGCAGGGAGCAACCCAACCACTTTTTGCAGCTGGATGTTACCTGTGTACTTTTTGGACTTTGGTGCTGTAGGCTAAGGATCCCAGCTTAGGGTTTAGACCCCACACTTCTCAGGGGGATCCAACCAGCCACTTAAATATCCCTCTGTCACTTTAGCTGCCACCTGTAGGTGCCGAGCTGGGCCTCTCACATCTCCACCAGACTCCTTACCAGTCACATTGTGCTGAAGCTATTTCTTCTGTCTGTTTATGGTTATAAGGCTTCACTCTCACTATTGTTCAGTTGTTTGTCCCAGATGATTTCTCCACAATTTAGTTGTAATTCCAGATTGGTCCTGGGAGGAGGTTAGTGCAACTTCCACTCACTCCTCCCCCATCCTGGATCTCTCACTTTATATTATTCTTTAATATATCTTCATATTAAGAATGGCATGTAATCTTGTTTTTCCTAATATTCTTTGTTTTTCTGACTAAAACTGTACAGTCAATCTGTTTTAATCATACATTCTACTTCTACTTTAGTGGATTCCCATTCTCAAGCTAATTTAAATAATAAATGAAAATGATAAAACACATTAATTAATCTTATTTAATTGAAACACTTTATGGCTAGGGGAAACCTAAGAAGTCACACACTCCAACTTTTTCATTTCTGGAAACAGAAAAGCAAGGGTAACTAAGAGCTAGCTACCACAGTCTTCCTCATACTCACACTTGGTGAAATGTATTTATCATCTTCATCAATTTCTAATGGGACAGCAATCAGTTTTTGGAAAGCCTTCTTCATTTTCTCTCGATCTCCAACAGCAAAGTAACTGAGAATGAGGTTGAAGCCGGCCTTCAGGTTTGGTGCCATGCTCATTATGTGCTCAAATGAATTAATGGCATCAGAGTACTGGCCTGTTTTAATAAATGTAACTCCAATGTTCTGCATAATTTTAATCCTAAAGAGAAATAAACAGGGATTAGCTTTAAGTCTGAACTCTTCAGTACAGAAGTCAAGACATTCTACAGATAGTTTTCATCTTTTCTTTCCCACTCGACTTTTTGTTTTGTTTTGTTAAAGCTCTACTGAGGCTAAATTCACATATCATAAAATTTCCTTGTTTTCAGTATCTAATTCAATGATCACTGCTATAGTCACACAGTTGTGGAACTATAACCATGGTCTCATCAGTAATTTCCATCATCCTAAAACAATAACAACAACAACAACAACAAAACCCTGTGTCCATCAGCAGTCACTCCCATTCTTGCCTCCAGCCCTGGCAACACTAACCTCCTTTCTGTGTTTCTGGATTTGCCTTTTCTAGATGTTATATATAAATGGACTCACACAAATGTGATATTTTGTGATGGTGTCCCTCAATCAGCAGAATAATCTTTTGAATGTTCCTGATATTGTAGCGTGGGTCAGCATTTCATTCCTTTTATACTGCCAACTCATATTCTATTGTATGAACACACCACATTTTATTCACCAACAGCCTATTTGATGGACATTGATTGTTTCCATTTTTGGTGATTATGAATGATGCTGCTAAGAACATTTGCATATGACCCCTGTGATGTTATGTTTGCACTTTCTGAGTCATGTACCTGCGAGTGGTACATACAGTACCACTGGTCATACAATAAATCTGTATTTAATTTTTTAAGATATTGCCTAATTATTTTTCAAAGTAGATGTACCATTTCACATCACCAATGCATGAAGTTTCCAGTTTCCGATTTCTCCACATCTCTTTAATACTTGTTATTGTGCATCTTTTAATTACAGACATTCTAGGTTGTGATCCCATCTTACCTAACTGTCCATCAACATAATCCCTGTTTCAACTACACTCATTCATTCATAGTTCTCTGGTCAGATCATAACCACTGACCTCTCTGACTCTTCTCATTCTGTTCCCTTTGAAATGTTTCCCCTTCTCTCCACTTAAGTGACCATTATCCAGTACACCTCCTTCATAATGCCTTTCCTGACCATTCTTGTCCTCAATGATTATTCCCTCAACTTAACTACTATAGTGCCTCTTGATTCTTGATAATTAAGCACTTAACATGGGCTGTCTAATATTATTACCTTTTTCTAAAATGCTCAAATTCTTGGCTTCATCTTGGTTAAAAGTACTTCAAGGGCACTGTTTTATAAGCCAGATATTTACTGATGATAATAAGATATCATGCATAATTAAAAAATAATGATCATAGAAGGTGGCATTTACAAATCAATTAACTTTCACAGAGGGAGTGTACTGGGCCTGGAGGAAATTATGACAGTATCCTAGAAACCTATGTTCCCAAGGTTATTACCAGCCCATAAGGTAATTTACTGTGTCTGCTTTTCAAATACTGTAGGAATAGAAAAATGTCCCAGTTTACCCCTGCAACCTCCTCTTCTAAGATTCAGAAGCAACCCCTTCTCCCCCACAATTTCACGCTCAATCTATAGCACAAATGTCTAAGGGTCTGAATTTCTAGCCTTACATTCTAGAGTCTGATGTGTTGGAAAGGACAAAATTTTGATTTTGGTGCTGGCAGTTAGCTGTATTTGGTAGTTATCCTTTATGTAGGCCAAGTAGCTTAGTTTTATTTCAACTGATCATATATTATGTCTTTAACTTGTCATTATACAAATGTGTACAAGTACAGACATGACACGAATCTAACACCTCTCATGTACAAACATCTCAAAACGTTCAACTCACTGATAATAGATCAGAAGTCATCTTGTTTCTGAGATACAACACAAATTTTACAAAGTTATTGTTATGTAAACTCACCTCATTTCTTTATGGACACTTGGAATTTGATCTAATGCCATCCGGTAGAATTTAATGGCTTTGGAATAATTTCTTTGCTTTAAATAAATATTTCCCATATTCACTTTCAATCTTCCTAATTAAAAAAAATGAATGAATGTAAAATAGTCTATGTTTTTCATTTTGTCTATATTTTATATAACCTTAATTCATATTCTTTGACACTTTTCTCAAGTTATAAAGGTTTAGACACTACCTAAGATTGTCCATTTAACACAGTCATATTATTTTCATGTATCCACACACGAATTCTATGTGGAAATGGAACTGAAGACAGATGGATTCCTAAAAATCTAGCTTAAAAAAAAACCTGATTTACCTTAGAAAATTGGAGTTGTATTATTCTAAGAAAACATGGGACTTTAAAATCAGGCTAAAAAGTGCCATACACATTTTAATATGATATTAATAAACTTTACTACTGCTACCAAAATTTACACAATAATATGCATGCCAGATGTAAACTATAGCCTCTTGGAGATGTATTATACAAGAGGAAACATGCTCGATGGAGTTGCCATGGCTCATGTGTTCTGTGATGACAGAACACATTTTTTGTTTACTATTAGGTAATATACTGGGTTGGCCAAAAAGTCTGTTATGTTTCTTCCATATGATGGCTCTAGCAGTGCTTAGTTGTCTTTAACTTCATTCAAAACAGTTTTGTTAAATTGTATTGTGGCAGCTGTCAGCATGCATTTAAACAAAACTTATAAAAATTGGTAAATTTCAGTAGATAGACATGTTAATATTGAAGATGGAAGAACATGTGCAACATAAGGTGTATTATGCTTTATTATTTTAAGAAAGGTAAAAATGCAACTGAAATGCAAAAAGATTATTTTTTTGGAGTGTATGGAAAAGGTGCTGGGACTGATTGAACGTTTCAAAAGTGGTTTGCAAAGTTTCTCGACGCTGTTGACATTTTGGCCAAATAATCTTTTGCTTTGGGGCTGTCTTATGCATTGGAAGATGTTTAGCAGGACCCCTGGCCTCTACCCACTAGAAGCCAATAACGAGAGATAGCTGACATATTCAAAATATCCAGATCAATAAAGTTATTGGTAAAAATGAAAAAATGTGTCCTTTACTTTATAGAAAAAAACATAATGGACTTTTTTGTCAACCCAATACCTCATACCAACTGCATTTCCTCATTTGCATTTGTGTGGATTTCCATATAAAAAGTATCTTTAAACATGACACCTCTATATAAATATAAATTTATTTTAGGGCATAGAGCATTCCAGTGTAAGGAACCATAAAATGAGGAAACATGAACACAACAAAATAACTATACTTATTAGACAAACTGACTACAAACACCTACCTGCATTGGTAAACATCTTATTTTTTACAATAACTTGATATGTGTTTAGTGCTTCCGCATACATCTCATTAGCTGAATACTGACTGGCCAAATTGAAAAGAACCTAAAGGGAAAAAATATTGCAAAAGACACACAATGACCATTTTAGGCCTCTTTTGCCTTTAATCTTTCTAGAGATTAAAGTCCTATAACAAAGCTACTTATACCAAGACACCCAACCAATTAGGAAATGAAGTAGATGGAGAAAATCTTGCATTCCAAATGAACCAAAACATTCAGATAGGTAAGGCTGACCTCTGAATGTTACCTTAATTTTCTATGTATTCTTTCTAATTTAGATAGTATTTGCCATCCATTAACCTCAGGAAGACCTACAAAGAATAATCGTGTCTTGTTAATGTTTCTGGTGATAGAAGAAATGGGGAAAATAGTGAACTAAATTCTTTTCCTAAGTATAAATAAAATTTCAAGTAGAAATATCTTTTCATATACTTTGATTCTTTATTTGAATAGTAATTCTCTATATGCAAAATTATAGTTCAAATGGAAGGATTGAGCAAAAAAAAACTTATGGACACAAACAACAGGATGGTGATGGCGGAAGGGAAGGGGCTGGGTGCAGGTAGAAGAGGGTATGGGGGGATAAATGGCAATAAAAAATATAAAAAAAAACTATGTCAATAAATAACTTAAGTCATTAAGTTATAGCAAATTACCTCTAGAGGTAAAAATATAATCATTTAAAATTGATAATGGAATTAAAAATATTAGCTCAAATAGTAAACATCTAAAAATTCTTATTCAGTTTCAAATGTCCTTTTTTCCATGTGTTTGGCATATGAAGACTTTTCCACCGAAAATACACCTTCTTGCACAACACTATCAACATCAAAGAACTATCTTTTCAGAATTAAAGAAATTTTGCTGGAAATTAGCTATTTGTTTCTTTTGCTACCCTCACAGAACATTTTATTTGCCTCATTTGAAGTTCTTGAAAATCACAGGCCAAAAGTCCACATAAGAATCTCATTAAAGTCATCATATTGAAGAGAGCATAAATGTTACCAGTCTTCAAGAAAGAGAGTCATTCATTGGCTGGTGGGTTTGTGAGTACTTACTAAATTATTAAAAACAAACTAAATAAAAGACCTTTGCACAGACTTAAGATAAAATGTCTCATGAACTCTTGTTCAAAGAAAGGTTATTATTAATCTAATTCTAGGCATTGGAGGTTCATTAAGATTTTAAAAATAAAAGGAAACATGAAATTAAAAAGGTAAAAGACTTCTGGAATCTGCATATCCTAGCCAAAGTAATTTTACACAATAGGTAATTCATACTTACTGAGTATGTTAAGTCCAGATTAATGTTTTCAGGAGATGTCACCTGCTCACGTTGTCTCACCAACACTCTCTCTTTTCTTCCTGCATCTTTCGCCTTTTCCAAGGCCTAAAATAAAGTTTACACTCTGAGCACTCATTATGAGCATCTATGCATTTGGGAAACACCTGCATATAGCTTAGCTGAACACAGTATCCAACCCAGGATACCCAGGGCCGGCAGTACCCTAACCACACACTTCCCTTGACAACAAACCCAGACATTTGTTTAAAGTGGAGCTCCCCATCATAAAAATATGTGCTTATGCTTGGAGGGGCAAAATGTACAGAAGTTTTGCTCCAAGTCCTGTCTCTTTATCACCACTCCTTACACTACTTTTAGGTTTGACCATCTTTGATTTTTTCCCCCCAACTCCTGAATCTTTGGATATTAATCTTTTAATTCCATCTTGTGAGATAACAATTTAGATGGATTGGTTTTGTTTCTGGGATACCTAAAATCCAGACAAGTCATGGGATAACTGCTACTCAGTGTCACAGCAGATGCTTAGTTTGGCTCTCACATTCTACTCAGAATGATTTCTACTGAGGGACTAAGTACAGATTAATTGAACAGGGGATTTTTTTTTTTTAGAACTAGATCTAAAAAAGCACCAGTCTTATTTATGAGCTACAAAAGCAGCTTTTTTCCCTTTTCTTCTTTTTTTATTGATTATGCTACTATAGTTGTCCCAATTTTGTTATCCTCTTTATTCCCCTCCTCCCTGCACCCTATCACTCTCCAGCATTTCCCCCCCACCCTTAGTTCATGTCTATAGGTCATACATATAAATTTTTTGGCTTCTCCATTTCCTATACTGTTCTTAACCTCCCCCGTGTATTTTGTGCCTACCTGTTATGCTTCTTATTCCTGTACCTTTTTCTCCCCTCCTCCTCCTCCCCACTGATAACCTTCCATGGGATCTCCATTTTTGTGATTCTATTCCTGTTCTAGTTGTTTGCTTAGTTTTTGTTTTCTGGTTCAGTTGTTGATAGTTGTGAAGTTTGTTGTCATTTTACTGTTCATATTTTTTATCTTTTTCTATTTCTTAGATAAGTCCCTTTAACATTTCACATAATAAGGGCTTGATGATGAACTCCTTTAACTTGACCTTATCTGGGAAACATTTACCTGCCTTTCATTTTAAATGATTGCTTAGCTGGATAGAGCAATCTTGAGTGTAGGTCCCTGCTTTTCATGACTTGGAATACTTCTTTCTAGTCCATTCTTGCCTGTAAGGTTTCTTTTGAGAAATCAGCTGATAGCCTTATGGGAACTCCTTGTACGTAACTCTCTTCTTTTCTCTTGCCGTTTTTAAGATTCTCTTCTTATCTTTCACCCGGGGTAACTTAATTATGATGTGTTTTGGTGTGTTCCTGCTTGGGTCCAATTTCTTTGGAACTCTCTGTGCTTTCTGGACTTCCTGGAAGTCTGTTTCCTTTGCCAGATTGGGGAAACTTTTCTTCATTATTTGTTCAAATAGGTTTTCAATTTCTTGCTCTTCCTCTTCTCCTTCTGGCATCCCTATGATTCAGATGTTGGAGCATTTAAAGTTTTCCCAGAGCTTTTTCAGCCTCCTCTCATGTTTCTGAATCCTTGTTTCTTCATTCTGTTCCAGCTGGATGTTTATTTCTTCATTTTGCTTCAAACTCTTGGTTTGAGCCCCAGTTTCCTTTCCTTCCCTTTGGTTCCCTATATATTTTCCTTTATTTCACTTTGTATAGCCTTCATTTTTTCCTTCATTTTGCGACCAAGCCCAGTCATTTCTGTGAGCATCCTGATTACCAGTGTTTTTCACCTCTGCATCAGACAATTGACTATCTCCTCATCACTTAGTTCTTTTCCTGGAATTATGATTTGTTTTTTCATTTGGGTCATGTCTCTTTGTCTTGGTGTACCTGTTATGTTGTAGGGGGCAGAGCCTTAGGTATTCACCAGGGTGGGGCAACCCTCTGTGCTGCTTTGTGGTGCTGTCTGTGGGGGAAGGAGGGGAAGGAACAGAGAGGGAATAATGCCACTTGCTGGCTCTGCTCTAGCCCTACTTTCCATCACTTCCCTCACTTCCCACAAGTGGATTGTGGCCTTTCAGATGCTGATTTGCAGATGGGTGGGTTTGTGTATGTTCTAGGACCCTGTGGTCCTCTCCCATGGACTGTCCTATGATCCTGAGAGTTTCTTCCATTGCCACAACTCCCGCAGATTTTACATCCAAAGGTTTTGAATCTTTAGTTTCCCATGCTGAAACCCTGGGTTCTGCAGTCTGTCTCACTTCCCAGTGGTTCTTCCGAACTTATCGGCCCACAAATGTGGGACCAACTGGTCCACCAGCCTCTTCCTTGGCTGTGTGTCCTCTACACCTCTGCTGCCCATCTCCACCCCTCCTATCAGCCTGGATGAATTTTTTTTTTAACTCCTTGGTTTTCAGACTTCCATGAAGTTTGAATATCTGGCAGTTCTGGTTGTTTTTTGTTTTTAAATTTGTTGTTGTCCTTCTTTTGGTTGTGCGAGGAAATGAAATTTTTCTACCTAAGTCTCCATCATGGCTGGAACTCCTGGGCTGCTTTCTCCAAATCCTTGGTGTGTCAGTACATGTGCAGATCCCCAAAAGAGGCTTTTCACACCAAATGATTCTTCCTAATGGTGTTCATTAATCAGATAATGAAAGTCACAGAAATTGTATAGTATAACAAAGTAATGTGAACAAAAGCAGATTAAAAGAACATGTTTAATAATTTTTAAAAAGCAGCGTAGGATTCCCAACAAGAAAAGGATGATTTTTCATTCTACTTAAGAAAAAATACTTTAGGGTAGTGAGGCTTAAATAAGAAAAGAGCCATTTGTACTGTGTGTGGATGCAGGTTGGGTTTAATCCAATAGTCTACCAGGCAGCAAAATTTAATCAACAAATACATTAAAGATTTCTCCCCTACTGAAGTGACCAATATAAAAATTACAAAATCAGCTAACTTTTTTGACATCAGAGCTGATGAAGTAGAGTGACAATTGCAGGTTCTCAAAATAATTTTCAGTGAAAACTTGAAGGCCAGTCAATAGCAAAATAAAAATATTTATGCTTCCACATGTGCATGAATAAAACCTAATAAACACATATACATATTTTATCATCCTGACTCCTGTCAGTGTATGAACTTACCAGTTTTAAGTCTCCACAACTGTTGGAAACGCAGCTTTCTTCTACCAACTCATTTACTTTCTTCTCTAATTGTCTAATCTTTTCTTCTGGACTGTTAAAGAAGAAAGCAGGTAATCATTCAACACCAATAATATATACTGATACTAAGATTTAATTTACTTTAAACATTTTCATTGTAAGTGCTTTTAAAAGTGAAAAGTCATAGATGAGACAAATGTATAAATGGCATTAAACAGCAAATGTACCATTGTTTTTAATAATTGCATTATATAATTACTCAGAATAACAGTAAAAACAGTTAACATTTACTTAGCATAAGTGTAATTTCATCCTGAGCAACATGCTTTACCCCAATTATGACATTTAATTCTCATAATCACATTTGCTACAAATACTATCATTATTTTTCTTACTAATAGGGAAACAGGTTTAGAAAGTTAAATGCTGTGCCTTAGATCACACAGACAGAAAATTAGAGCCAGGACTTAAATGCAGTAAGGAAGTCTGGGAGCCATGCTGTTGTATTATCATCCCCAGGAGAAAGCAGATCCTTTTTTCAGATGAGTGGCAAATGGGGACTTTTTCTGGTGGTTAGGAAAACTGAAGCCCTCCATAAAAGAGGTAACACAATTATTATTATTTACTACCAGATAGGTACTAAAGAGAAGGTTTCTAACAAGGTGAGAAATTCAAAACCCCTGATTCCATTAGTAGCAAACATACCACCTCAAATCAGTCACCTTTCAAAAGCGTCAATTTCTTTTTGCTGCCACTTGCTTCCAGCAAATAACACAACACTCCAAATGCACAAAAGTACCTAGATAATATTTTATAAGTATATCAAAATACATTCTATTTCTCTTAATCCTCAAAAAATGAGATCTTTAAAAAGAATACAGGAATAAATTTAACAGCATAGCCTTGCCTATAGGATCTTATTCTTCAACCTGCCTATGAATTTCATCAGGTGGGATACAAATCTCATCAAATGGGATACAGAGATCTATCTGCAAAATTCTAACTGAAAAATGAGCATAATGGATGGTAGTTTCATAAAGGTTACAGCGAAGTACAGAATTCTATTTTCTGGTTGTCTGAAACACTCTAAGAAATGTTGCTGACTATTATTATAAAACCTAAAATATCAATATAAATTTTGTTGTTGCTGTTTTTGCCTGTAACTCGAACTCTTGTTTATTTTTAAGTATATTTTATTGATTATGCTATTACAGTTGTCCCATTTTTTCTTCTCCTTTATTCCCCTCCACCCTGCAACCACCTCCCACCAGCATTCCCATCCCTTTAGTTCATGTCCATGGATTATACATATAAGTTCTTTGGCTTCTCCATTTCCTATATTATTCTTAAGCTATTCTACTATTCTGGGTTCACATCTCAGTCCTGCCATTTAATTAGTATTACCAAGTGATTTTTGTGCTTTACATTTACATATAGTACTGGCACAGTGCCCGGCACATAGTGAGTCCTCAGCAAGTGTTTGCTTCTAAAACTATGTGTAAAATGTACACATCAATGGTACCTGGGTACCATTAAATACATACAGCTGAATTTGTACAATAGTTTTTTGGCTACTTTCTAACCACTAACACAAAACTAAGCTAATTCAATAAAAATTAAGTTTCTCAATACTGATATGACAAGCTAACTTCTTATATGTTCTTGTAATTTTTTTCTTTGAAATATCCCCTTAAAATAAGTGTATCTTATTACATTTACAACCTTATTTGGCCTTCAAGAAAATTAATATTAGGCTCCATTAAAATTAGATATATCTTCAACTTAAATAATATAATAAAACCACACAGGACCCACATGGCTATTTTCTTAGGCTTGTTTCTTTTGCTGCTTCCAAGAACTAGGGATGATAATGTAATTACTATTCTGCTGAGACAAACTTAAAATACTTATGGATTACATATTTGGAAAATAAAAAAACTATGTAATAACAATAAAACAACAACATAATGAATTATATACCTATCTTCATTTTTGGCTTCCAAAGGAGGAGCAGGGCCTCTTGACTGACCAAGGGGGTCAAATGCAGAGCCTGAGACATAATTCAAGAATTCATATTTAATCTGTGACTCAGCATATTGAAGAAAATAAGAAACCTTGTACTAGATATTTAATTATTTATTAAATGGCTCAGATTATCAATTTATTGAACATTCAGGACATTTATCATGCCTACATAAACATTTTGAATATCAAGAAATCGGTGAGATTTTTAACACACAGAAAACTATGTAAATAAAACTTGTGTGTTAACATATAAAAACAAAACTGAGATGCTCTCTCAGTATCTACTCCTCCTCCACAGTAATCTATTCCTATTATGAACTCTAAATTATCAGTCATGTGAGCAGTAAACTGGCATTGGCTTTTTAATTGATCTTATTGGTAAATATACATTAGTTTTTGTCATAATAATTTTATTTTTAAATTATTATTTACATTTTATATTTAAATACTATTTTTTACCTTTATTTTTTAAAAATCAAACTCTAACTTATGTAAAATAAAACACAAATTTTTCATGTACAATTTGGTACAATCTGAGAAGTTATATGTCAGTGTGACCACCATCCCGATTGAGATGCAGAGTGTTTGTATCAGCCCTTTTCTTTCTTATGGTAACTAAGATAATGGCACACCTTGTAATCAATGCCACATGAGAATTTAAGTGGTAATAATACTTACACATACAAAAATAGTAAGAAATATGAAAAGATCTGAAAAAAGTCAGTAGAGACAATATTACAAACCTCTCAAAGCTGCTTTGGTAAAACCTGCTGCTCTCACTGCTGTCATAGGTCTAGTAACTCCATCCTTAAAAGAACAGGAATCATTTAAATGTACTTACAATTCTGCAAGTGACATATCTTAATATAACTGCAATTTTATACTGATTTTTAATCACTGTCTGCTTATTCTGTGCATCTGCTCCTCTATATCAATCTTGTCTCTTCGCTTCCCCCTACAAATGTGTAATTCCTTGCTCTAACTGGGCTTACTCCATTTGAAAAAAACTCACAGATTTTTACACAGCAGTTTATATAGCCAATTACCTGCCTGCTCCCCTACTTTTGGTTGGTATCTTCTATGACCATGAAAACAATCAGACATGGGTGTAAATGACAGCATAGAAAAATGGGCCCCAGAGTGTACTACACAAGCAAACCATCAGTCCACATCCACTCTCCAATGGGGTCTCTTCTGAAATCTCAGGACATTCAGAGATTGGGCCTCTAAAGATTTCAAACAGTCCAACCTGTAGCCCACACTTTAAATAATCAGGGTCATTATATCAGTAACATCCTCTTTAGCATTTTAAAATAATATAATAAAGAAAAGATAACTTTGGTAATAATATTTTAAGTCACGAGAGAAGGCCAAATGAACCACATGACAAATACCTGGATCAGCCCCGTCACAGGTCTTCCTCCCATTGATGATGCCAGGGATGTTTTGGACTAGTAAACAGAAAAATAAGTTAAAATAATTTCAAAAAAATTATACTTAATTTTATTTCAAAAGTTTTACAACTTTTTAAATGTTTTTCTTCATTCTCTTGGCAAATGAACCTAAACACAATTTTTCCCATGTATCACCTGAGGACACAGAATCAAACGGTACAACTCTAAAGCAGGCATCAGCAAACTACCACCCTCAGCCTTGTAAATAGTTCCCCTGGAGCTCAGCCACGCCCATCTGTGGCTGCTCTAGCACCACAAATGCTGAGTAGCAGCAGAGACTGTCTGGCCTGGAAAGCCTAAACCCTTCACAGAAAATGTTTGCTTTCTCTTATTCTAAAACAGCACCAAAAACAAAATTTTTAAGTAATACATATATGGGCTGACTAATAAAGGCATGTTTCACATGACACACAGACACCCTATTTATGTATAAAGGCTACTTTCTTTATTCATATAAAGGGACAGCATGAAGGCAAGTGCCCTGGACCTTTAGATTCTGAAACCATTTTTCTGACCTCTGAGAAGTGTCACCATAAAGACAACCCCCACCTCACTCATGTTTCTCCAGTTCCTTTATTATTTTGCATAAGCTAAAATATCCAAGTTTGGGCAACATTTAAAAGATTTTTCATTATAGATTTTTACATAGCATCTTTCCTCCAAATATCGCAAATAAGAGTAACACCAAAATATATGCCTTTGAATTTTTTCTTAAATTTTACTATTTATTTATTTATTTAGTCTAATAATTTTATTGTATTTTTATTACTATTTAGCCCCTTTTTACTTTTTAATGATTTGATTAGTAAGTTTTAAGAAAATTAACAACCTATTTACATTTATATAACATAAAACTTCACATAAAATGTATGAATGAAATACTCATGAAACTTGGTTATATTACATAAAAAAATGAAAGGAAGTCAATAAACACACAAGATTTATAAATTGAAAAAGGTAATAATATATTTTCTGATATATTTATAATCAAAGTGACTAGAATATTTGAAGCTATTAATCAAATAAGACTTTTATAATGTTCATAATTATTCAAAACAGAAAATATATCTGGGACATGGACTGAAAGATAGACAGAATTATTAAGAACTGCCTGAAATAAACTCTTATGTATAATAAAAAGCATCTTAATATTTTCAGCTTAAGAAAACCTACCCCATATCCAGTAGCTACAGGTCTAGTAACTGCTGTGCTTGGTATTTTAGCAGTTATCTTGGGGAGGAAAAAAAGACATAGTTAATAGAATTCAGATTAGGTTATATAATAGAAAATTGGAAAAGCTGGGAAATATAGCCTCATCAATAGAGAAGTGTTTATATAATATTTAGAATAATTTCCTTTTAAATTATCTTACATATTAAGGAGCCCAGGAATTTTAGGTATTGGGAAGAAGACTTATTCTGGATTCATTTCACAGGAGAAAAGGGACTTTAGGACGACCAGAGGTGCCTATAGGAAAGATCAGTGTTCATGGCTGCTTCCATCATTTACCACACATACTTATTACTACTGCCAGCCACTAGGTCTAACAATAGACAGGATTTGGAGTCAGAGAATATGGGGTCAAATGTCAGCTCTTTCTCTACTAGCTGAGTTTATTTAGTCTCTTTGAACCTAAAGTTTCTCACCTTTGAAATAAGGATACAAGGTATGCTGATCACAAAATTGTAGTTGGAAACAAATAGGACCATGCAGGTAAAACTGACTTAAACATGTCAGCTGTTAGGCATATTTATTAGAAACATTTGATGAAAACATCAACACAGAAGCTCTACTTCTGGTTATGATGAACTACTGTTTTAAGTAACATTTCCACTAAGAATGAATAACCTGGAGACAAAAACAATTTTGTAAAATATCAGTTGGAATACATTTAGAGAACCATTGAGGAAGTAAAGAATTACAAGTTCTCCATATAAAAGGGGAAGGCTTGAGAGGTGAGCCTGCATTAGGGTCTGCTTTTCTCCTACAGGCATCTGCTTATTCCAAAGCAAGGCTAAGAAGCTGTCCATAGCTTTTTGTAGGCTCACAGGCTTGAGGAGAGCTAGGGGCCTACCAAGGTGGCTGCCCTGGTAATAATCCCAGTTTTAGACTGTGATCTCAAAAGGCTAAGACTGAAAAGTTAAATTAGAAGTATATCAGCCATCATAAAGACTGATGTCCAATTTAGGATCATCTTAAACTCAATTGGATTAAGGTGAACCAGGATTCCTAGTGCCCCTGCAGAAATAAGTAAGTGTGAATTCTCTCTAGTGAAAGATGAAATCACTTAAGACTGTTGTTCAGTAGAACTTTCCTGCACTGATGGGAAATCTGTATCTGCCTTGTCTGATGAGACGGCCACTAGCCACATGTGGCTGCTGAGCATCTGAAACGTGGCTGGTTGTAACAAGAATCTGCATTTTAAAATTTTATTGAATTTTAAGTAATTTAAATGTAAATAGTCACATGTGACTAGTGGTTACCATATTGTACAGCACAGACATACTGAGATATGTCCAGAAAGTATCCAGACATATACTATAAAAAATAGAGACATTTATTGAAGAAGATAAAAGAATCAAAAAAATTGTACATAAAACATGATGTCTCAGTTCCCTTCAAAGTAGGCACCTTGGGACCTCACACAGTTCTCCCAGTCACCATCAGCTGCCCCATTGTATTTTCTTGAATCTCATTGACAGTCTGAAATCTCTTCTTCCCTTTCAATTTTAGTTTTGGGAAAAGCCAGAAGTCACAGGGTGCCAAATCTGGGCTGAAAGAGGGCTGAGTCACCTGGGTGATTTGATGTTTTACCTAAAAACTCTGCACGAGATGTGATGCATGAGTGAGTGCATTGTCATGAAGCTGCCAATCACCAGCTGCCCATAGCTGTGGCCTTCTGAATCATACAAATAGTTTCCACAGTGGGATACTCAAGCTTAATGCAAAATCTGATGCAGATCTATTGCTCTACTCACTCAGTCATTTTGAATGTGATGGCCACACAGTGCACATGCTCACTCAACAGCATCTACCACCCCCACTGATTAGTACACTGAGGTTGTCGTTCACACATGCACATTCCAGTCCATTTTCCTTGGTTGCCAAGTTACAGTGATGTCAAGCAACCTGTTCTCCTTATATTAACAGTGGCTGGACTTTTTCCAGATAGACCTCATATGTATCACTTACTGGATTTCTTTTCATTCTTTTGTTTTTCTTGGCTTTTGGTTAGGCAGTCTTGCCTCCTATATGTCTGGTTGTTTTTGAATGAATTCCAGAGATTGTAAAAAATTTTTTAGAGATAATGTAAGGCTATACAGGGTCTG
This sequence comes from Sturnira hondurensis, assembly GCF_014824575.4. Taxonomy (NCBI): domain Eukaryota; kingdom Metazoa; phylum Chordata; class Mammalia; order Chiroptera; family Phyllostomidae; genus Sturnira; species Sturnira hondurensis. Next base: position 5,724,022 of record NW_028095541.1, read on the forward strand.
TTTGCCCTGGTTTGATTCCCACTCAGGGCTCATGCCCGGGTTGTAGGTTCGATCTCTGGTCGGAGTGCATGCCCTTGTCAGGGAGTGTAGGAGAATGCAGCCTCTCTTTCCTCTCTCTCTGACTCTCATTCTCCCTCCCCTTCTCCCGGCCCTTCCTCTCTCTCTAGAAACAGCAACAATAAACATTAAAGCCCCGGCTGGGTAGCTTAGTTGGTTAGAGCATCCTCCTGATATGCCAAGATTGCTAGTTTGATCCCTGGTCAGGGCACATACAACAAGCAACCAATGAATGCATAAATAAGTAGAACAATGAATCAATGTCTCTCTCCCTCCCTTTCTCTGCCCCCCTACTTCTTCTCCCTCTCTCTCTCAAATCAGTTTTGAAAGAACATTTAAAAACTTGACCTAATTGACAGGTAACAGGTCTTAGAAAAAGCTGGAAAGAATAGGGTCTCAAGACTTCTGAGAACAAACTGAAGGAAAGGTTTATATTCTTTATATATATTCTCTCTCTATATAAGGAATAATAGTAGTAGCACACACATAAAGTATTATTCTTTTTAACTACTTACAAATAATCAAATCATGTTTTTAGCATTAGTCAGACCTCTTCAGACAGAGTGGATCCTGCCCAGTCTCTTCCTTTATTCACCTCACACCCTCACCTGTCATCCCTCTCCTCCCACATCTAAGGTCAGTACATACCCTTTAACATTCAAATGTAAATTTATCTGGAGCAGCCTATTGTGATTGTCTCAGTGTCAGATAATCTTTATTTACGGTCCCATAACAATTTATACTCTTTCTCACAGAACTTTCTATACTTCACTATTTCACTTAGTATCAACCTTGTCCATTTTAAACTACAAAAGAAGCTTGGCAGATTCCATGCACGGTGCAGGTCAGATGTCTACGCTTTGAATGACAGAAATTTAGTAATACTGAAAAATTAATACTAGCAATTAATGTACTGGTGGAATATATATTAATTAATCAAGTGACATTAATCCTAAGAAGGAGTAGTAATTTGTAAATTAAGCACCAATGTTTTGAAGAATCAATGGTTATGTAACCTTAAAAATTAGAAAGACAAATATCTTTTAAACAACGAGTGACTTAGGTAAACATATTACATAAATAATATTTACATTCTCAAAAGCCTAAGCAATTCTTTGATATAAAATATAATTATAAAACATTGCTGAAAGAAATTAAAGAAAACTCAAATATATATAAAAAATCCATGTTTATGGATGGGAAAACTTAATAATATTGTTAAGTGTCTATACTACCAAAAACAATTTATAGATTCAACCCAATTCCTAATAAAATCCCAATGCCATCTTTAGAAGAAATAGAAAAATTCATTCTAAAATTCATTTGGAATCTGAAGGGACCCTGAATAGCCAAAACTAGTTTTAAAAAAGTGAACAAAGTTGGGGAACTCATATTTCCTGATTTCAAAACAGATTACAAAGCTAAAGTAATAAAAACAGTGTGGTACTGGTATAAGACAGAAAAACAGATCAATGAATCAGAGTAAAGAGCCCAGAAAAAACCCTCATGTATGGTCAAATGATCTTCAATGAGGATGCTAAGACCACACAATGGGGTAAGTCAGTTTTTTCAACAAATAATGGTGATAAAACTGAATATTCACATGCAAAAGAATGCTTAGACATTTATCTTGCACCATACACAAAAGTTAATCAAAATGGATAAAAGGATTAAACATATGACCTAAAACTATAAAAATCCTAGAAGAGAACAGAGGAAAAGTTTAATGATATCGGACTTTCTTGGATATGACACCAAAAGTACAGGCAACAAAAGCAAATATAGACAAATGGAACTATATCAAACTTTTAAAATTTTGTGCATCAAAGGACATAATCAACACACTGAAAAGGCAACCTTCAGAATGGGATAATGTATTTGCAAATCATACATCTGATAAAGGATTAATATCTAGAATATATAAATAACTCCTAGAACACACAAAATCAAATAACCTATAAAAAATGGGCAAAGAAATTAAATAGACATTTCTTCAAAGATAATATACAAATGGCCAACAAGCATATCAAAAGATACTGAACATCATTCATCAACAGAGAAATGCAAATCAAAACTACAATGAGAATCACCTCATACCTATTAAAATTGCCACTCTCAAAAAAAAAAAGAAAAGAAAAGAACATGTGTTGGCAAGGATGTGGAGAAATTGGAACATTTGTGCACTGTTACTAGGGTTGTAAAATGATGCATACACTATGGAAAACAGTAAGGAAATTACTAAAAAACTTAAAAACAGAATTATCTATGATCCAGCAATTCTACTTCTGAGTATTTATCCAAATGATTGAAAACAGGGTCTAGCCCAGTCAGGGAGCAAGGTAGCTGGCTGAATGCGGTCACACATTCACACTCAGATAAACCAGACAAAGGAGCGAGCAGTGAGACAGACCGTGCAGACTAGGGCCCCAGCGATGGGAATTAAAGCCTAAAAGCACCAATTGGAAAAAATTTCAGGGTCGAGGTACCGGGAGAAGCTCCGAGGCTCACAGAGAGTTTGTTGGAGAGACCCACAGGGTCCTGGACGGTGCACAGGCCCACACACCCAGGAGCTGGCACCGGTTTGCTTGGGGGAAGCAGCAGAGGGGACTGAAGTCTGAGAGAGAGCGGAACAAATGCCATTGCCCCTCTCTGACCCTGTCCCCACATACAGCATCACAACCAAGCCACTGGGTTGCCCTGCCCTGGTGAATACCTAAGGCTCCGCTCCTCATAAGTAACAGGCATAAACAGTCCAAAACATTATGGCTCAAGAAGAACACCTCAAAGCCCCAGAGCCAATACTTCTAAGAACAAAGAGATAACTAACTTATCAGATGCACAGTTCAAAATACTGGTGATCAGGATGCTCACAGAACTGGTTGATTTTAGTCACAAATTAGAGGAACAAATAAAGGCTACACTAAATAAAATGAAGGAAAATGCACAGGAACCAATGGTGATGGAAAAGAAATGGACTCAAATCAATGGAGTGGACCAGAAGGAAGAAAAAAATGACCAAACAGAAAAGAAGGAAGAAACAAGAATTCAAAAAAATGAGGAGAGGCTTAGGAACCTCTAGGACATCTTTAAACATTCCAACATTCGAATTATAGGGATACCAGAAGGAGAAGACGAAGAGCAACAAGTAGAAAACTTATTTGAACAAATAATAAAGGAGAACCCCAATCTGGCAAAGGAAACAGACTTCCAGAAAATCCAGGAAGCACAGAGAGTCCCAAAGAAGTTGGGCCCAAAAAGGAACACACCAAGGCACATCAGAATTACATTAGCCAAGATTAAAGATAAGAAGAGAATCCTAGAAGCAGTAAGAGATAAAGGGACAGTCACCTACAAAGGAGTTCTCATCCGACTGCCAGCTGATTTCTCAAAAGACACCTTACAGGCAAGAAGGGGCTGGAAAGAAGTATTCCAAGTCATGAAATCCAAGGACCTACATCCAAGATTGCTCTATCCAGCAAAGCTTTCATTTAAAATGGAAGGGCAGATAAAGTGCTTCTCAGATAAGGTCAAGTTCAAGGAGTTCACCTCCACCAAGCCCGTATTGTATGAAATGCTAAAGGGACTTATCTAAGAAAAAGAAGATAAAAATATGAACAGTGAAAGGACAGCAAACACACAGTTATTAACAACCACACCTAAAACAAAAGCAAACTAAGAGGAGAGCTAGATCAGGAGCGGAACCATAGAAATGGAGATCACATGGAGGGTTATCAGCTGGGAGTGGAAAGTTGGAGAGAGGGAGAAAAAGTACAGGGAATAAGCAGCATAAATGGTAGGTAGAAAATAGACAGTGGGAAGTTAAGAATAGTACAGAAAATGTAGAAGCCAAAGAACTTATCTGTATGATCCACGGACATGAAATAAAGCAGGGGAGAAAGTGGATGGGAGGCAGTGTGCAGGGTGGAGGGGAATGAAGAAGGGGAAATGGGACAACTGTAATGGCATAATCAATAAAATATATTAAAAAGAAAAAAGAAAACAGGGTCTAGAAATGATATGCACACAGCCATGTTCACAGCAGCATTATAGCAACATACAGACAGTGGAGAGGATTCCAAGATAGCTGCAGAGTAGGTGGAAGCTACACTAACCTGCTCCTGGTCCTAGACCAGATTTATACATAAATTCTGGAGCAATAAACCTGAATAATAAAATGAAGGACAGATGAACTCAAATATTAAAACCAAAGATTTACAAAAGAAGCTCCATAGAGACGGGTAAGAAGGGCAAAAACGTGAAAAAGGCTAGCCGCTGCACCAGGTTTAGCAGTGACCTGAGGGATATTGGGACTACAAAACTCCCACCCCCTCTCTAGGAGGGTGAGGTCTTAACCCCATGCAGGGATCCTTAACCCAGAGCAACAGAGACAGGAAGAGGAATCCACATAGCGTTCAGTCCACCTGGGAGACCCAGATGCCGCCTTTTCTGGGTCAGACACTCCTATTGTTACAGCACCAGCCTGGGGAGTACATTGCCTGCTCTCTGACTGCTGGTGAGCCCACTCTACCACACTCAGGTCCTGCAGAGAGGTCTGCTAACTGCACCAGCAGTGACTTTCGGGGCCCTCTTATTCTGGGGAGGCTCTCAGCAGAGAGCCAGACAGTGATTAAACTGTTTGGCTTTGGAGAGAGGGATTGAGTTGCCCACTTCAATCACACAGATGGCGCTCAACCCTCAACATGTTGAATCACCTGGCTGGCCCATCCTGCTGAGTTCAGCTGAGCAGGGGACCAGACTGCCATGCAGAGCTGGTACTTTCAGACCATGTCTTGCAGAGAAGATTTTGTCCAGGAATCAGATGGGAAGGACTGGTGGCTACATTACAATGAAGAGGGTCATTCATATCTCCTCAGTGAGCTGAAGCCTTCACTACCCTGGAGAGAGAAAGAAGTGCCTGCCCCTTTCCTATAGGCTTGTGGGTACCACCCCCAAAGGGAGACTGGATAAGCCCTCCCAAACTCTGAATATCCCACCCACTAGGCTCAGTTCTGTGGGGAGAAGGAAGAGCAGCTCGATATGGGGACATTAAAAAAGTGATCCCCTCCGAGGCTATTGTCTGGGACTGGGACAAAGTGTTTAGCCCAGTCCTGCAGGCTGTCTCAGCATTACTGCAATGGCTGAGACTCTTTAGAACTGTTCCCCTGAGCCCTGGGTGGCTGAGCTTGCTCATGCAGAGGAGAGGACTGGCTATACCCATTCTGAACCTGCCACGAGCCCATGTTGGGGAACTAGAGTTGGAAACTCTGGCAGAGACTGAGTGTTTTGGCTCTGGAGTAGGGGCCACTTCCCCCTCACTGAGTGCCTGACTGCATTATCCCCAGGGAGGGGACAAACTAGCCCTATTCTCCCATCCCCGGTCGCCATGCCCTAATAAGCTCCCAACCTGTGGAAGGGGCTGTGGTTCACACCCAGTCTGGGTTCACTTTAGTCTTCTTTGAAAGACTCTAGAGGAAGACCAGCTAACCCCAAGGGGAGGCAGAGTAGCTGACAGGTGGAGACAGAACTCAGGGAGCCTCAGTCTTTTTACAGATCTGCCCCCAGCTCTAAGCTGGAGGAAGCTGACCCTTATATACAGATTGGCCCCTCCCATACACACCCAGGTCCAGTAGACACAGCCACAAGCAGTAAACAGTGTAGTAGCTTCAGGGTTACTGATTACACACATCTGACATAGACCTGTACTTGAACCATGCCCACATGGACCCAGAACAACACAATCAGTGATGGGCTTCAGACCACACCAGAGCTCAACCCAACTAGCCACACAAGCAGCACACCCAAAGGGGAATTCTGGCAGGAACCAGACCCTGCTGGGAACAACTCAACCTAGGGGGGAAGCCCCTGCACAGCATCTCTACAAGGTGATCGAGGTTTACCTTTATGGTCGGCCAGCCTTGAAGGGTTAACTCCACTCACAAAAGGGCCAACAGCATTCAAGACTCATCTACAACATCAGGATACACATAACCCACAAGAAACACTACTGGAACATGGAGCTCTAGGTGATCCAGAAGACTGTGCCAGAGACTCCAACAAGATGCCTTTACCATAAAGTCATCATAACAAGTTTATGAGTCACAGCAGATCTACCTAATACATAGAGACAAAATAGGGCCCCAAATGAAAGAACAAGAAAACCCCTCAGAAAGAAAATGAAATGAAATGGAAGCAACAAAAATCCCAGATGCAGAGTTTAAAACAATGGTTATAAGGATACTCAAGGGCCACAGGGAAAGAATTGATGATCTCAGTGAGAACTTAAAAGAGGTCGTAAGCATTAAAAAGGACACATAAACTAAAAAAGAACGAGTCATAAATGAGGAATACACTAGAGGGAATCAACAGCAAGTTAGATGAAATAGAGGATCCAATCAGTGATTTAAAGGACAACAGTAAGCACCAAGCAAAACATCAAAAAGAAAGAGAATTTTAAAAAATGAGAAGAGTCTAAAGGACCTCTGGGACAACATCAAGCATAACCACATCTGCATCATAGGGGTACCAGGAGTAGAGAGAGAGCAGGGGATTGAGAAACTTTCTTCATTTGAAGAAATAACGGCTGAAAACTTCCCTAACCTGGTGAAGGAAAAAGTCACCCAAGTTCAGGAAGCACAGAGAGTCTAAATGAAGATAAAACCAAAGAGACCACACCAAGACACATCATAATTAAAACAGTAAAGGTTAAACACAATGACATATTTTCAAAGCAGCAAGAGAGAGACAATTAGCTACCTACAATGGAGGGGTTTCATAAGGCTGTCAGCAGATTTCTTAACAGAAACACTTCAGGCCAGGAGGGATCAGCATGAAATACTCAAAGTGATAAAAAGCAAGGACCTGCAACCATTACAACCAAACCAGTACTGCAAGAAATGTTAAAGGGCCTGATTTAAGAAGAAAAAGAAATAGAGAGAGCAGAACATACATATAAAGAATAAAATGGCAATAAATAACTACTTAACAATCATAACCATAAATGTAAATGAATTTAATACTCCATCAAAATACACAGGGTAGCTGAGTGGATAAGAAAACATCACCCATTTATATGCTGTCTATAATAAAGCCACCTCAGAAAAAAAAGATGTACACTGAATTCAAGGGATGGAAAAATATTCCATGCAAATAGAAGTGAACAAAAGACTGGGGTAGAAATACTTATATTTGACAAAATAGACTTCAAAACAAAGGCAAAGAGAAAAGGAAGGTCACTATATAATATTTAGGGGGGAATCCAGCAAGCGAATATAACCCTTATAAATATATACATCTAACATAGAAGTACCGAAATATATAAAGAAAATTGGTGGAAATTAAGGAATAGATCAACAACAATACAGTCACAGTAGGGGATTTTAACACCCCACTGTCACCAATGAATAGAACTTCCAGGCAAAAGATCAACAAGGTAACAGTGACTTTAAATGATGAACTGGATCTGAAGGATTTTATTGATATTTATGGAACATTTTATCCAAAACGGTATAATATACATTCTCCTTAAGTACACATGGAACATTCCTGAAGACAAACCACATGTTAGGACACAAAATAAGACTTATCAAATTGAAGAAGATTGAAATCGTATCAAGCATCTTCTCTAAACACAATTGTATAAAACTAGAGATCAACAGAAAAAAATAGAAAACATTCAAACACATTCAAAAAATTCAAAAAATCAGAAAAAAATAGAAAACATTCAAACACATGGAGGCTAAATAGCATGTTATTAAACAATGAATGGAAAATAATGAGATCAAGAAAGAAATAAAAAATTACCTGGAAACAAATGAAATTGAACAAGTGACAACCCAAAATCTGTGACACATAGCAAAAGCAGTCCTGAGAGGGAAGTTCATAGTATTATTATAGGCCTACCTCAAAAAGCAAGAAAAATCTCACATAAACAATCTAACCAGACACCTCAAAGAACTAGAAAATGAATCAAAAACAAAGTCTGGAGTTAAGTAGAAGGAAGGAAATAGTAAAAGTCAGAGTGAAAATAAATGACAGGAGAATAAAACAACAATACAAAAGACCAATGAAACTAAAGCTGATTTTTAAAAAGATAAACAAGATTAACAAACCTTTAACAATGCTCAAGAAGAAAAAAAAGTCACCTAAACATGGTGGCAAGGTAGGTGGGAGCAGAGCCCACTGCTGGAGCAGATTTCCCCTGCACCCAGCTAGAACACCTAACCAATTTTCTGAGCAACAGAGAGAACAGCCAACAGAATCACAGCTTATATGAAGTTTGGAGGCCAAAACTGTAGAGGACATTGAAAAACAGGCAGTAAGGAGAATGTGTTGGGACAGTAAAGTCCTTAGGACCTGTGTGGGGACCAAGGCTGCTGTGCCCTGGGGCTGGCTCTTGTGGCCATGGGCAGCTGCTGCAGGATCCCTGGAAGACAGCCAAATCAGCAGCTTCCTCCCCTACCGAAGTAGGGAAGATGGCAGCAGCACCAGGAAAGACCTGGATGTTTGAAGTTGCTGGGGGGAATGAAGAGGAAACAGGAGATGCACAGAGGTGGTGTTCACATGGTGGGACTGTGGACACTGGCTAGATCATTACCAGAGAAACTGGGGAGCTGGACAACACCTGGAGAAGGGAGAAGAGTTGGACCATGTGGGACCCTGACCTCCTGGTAGGATAGTCTCTGGTCTGGTTAGAAAGTTGGGCTGTGTGAAAAGCCAGTTGCTTGTTAAGAATGGCAGGCTTAAACAAGAGGATTTTTACTCAAAAAAGGGTTCTCAGCCACTGTTTAAGGAACTCTCGCACAGTGGCTGGCTAGTGAAGAGGAAGAAGGAGGTACACCACATGGACTGTTCAGAAGAGGGCAGCAGGGCTCAGGGAGTTAGCAGTGCCCACAGAGACTTAATTTAGTGTGGGAGCTGAACTACCCTGGAGAGACTTTGAGAGTGCCCAACACCCACATCAGCCAAGAGAGAAAGGGTGGTGTATGAGTTGCCCCTAATTAGTGCACCTTAGAAGCAGCACAACTGGTGGATTGAAGGTGTGAGCCTGGTGCAGATGGACAGTGGGGGTCCAGCAGCATATGGAAAACTGGGGCTGGAGGGTAGGCAACTGGGGGCCCAACTGAATATTGAAGCCCAGACCTGGCCCCCATCTTTGCAAAGCTACAGGAAGGCAGAAAAGTGAAGTCCCAGAAGACCAGTAGAACTTACTTGGTGGGTTTAAAGTCAGCAGGAGGTTTTTTTCTACCCCCCCTTTCCCCCCCAAGTGACACAATAAGACTTGGAATTGTGAAAGATCCAGAGAATGACCCAGAGAGGGAGCACAAAGTTCACCCCAACAATAGAGAAACTCAGACAAACTTCACTTTGCTATCCTATAGACCTTGTATTTTACTGTTTATTTGTATTATTATTTTTTCATTATTTTTACTTCTTTTATTTCATTAGCATTTTTAAAAATTTCTCTTCTTTCTTTTAGTCTTCTTCATTTTGTTTGTTTATTTAACTGAATAGTTCGACTGGTTTTCCTTGTTCTCTCTTTCATATTGTATTTTAATTTTCCTTATTTCACTTCACTCATGTTCCAATAACACACTACTCTTTGTCATGTACTTTCTATTCCTGTTATTCAGATCATATATTTCTTGTTCTATTATTGTTCTCCCAGTATTACTGTAAATAACTGTTGTTCCATACAATTGTAAGTAATATATACAGCACCCCTCTCTAGTCTTAGCCCATTTCACTATCTTCCTGAGCTTTACCTTCCTTTATTACTGTTGTGGTTAACTCTAGTCTCTCTCACACTACACCTACTTTCTATCCTTTACTCTCACTATATCTCATCATCTAACCTTGCACAAGTGCTCTGTTTTCTGGACTCAGCTCACAGTCCTTCTCCCCTCTAACAAAAGTCTTATCTCTCTTTTACCTTTTATAAAAAGTGACTAGCTGGGTAAAATACCACAGTTAACACTACACTTATCCAAAGGCTCTCCTATCTCTTCTCTACTTGTTGGAACTTTAAATTCCATAGACTACTATCCCACTGTATTAATCCACTTGCCTTCCCCCTTCCACTGATCACATAAAAGAGTAGTTGAGAGCTGTGAACACCAATATACCTGCTGGAGGAGAGAACCCACCAACAAAGGAACCACAAACAAGGAAAAATCCAAGTACAATAAGAGAGCCCACACAAACAGAAGAAAGGGCAACCCTAGAGCACCCAGACAAGGAGATCAAAGAGACTGCACCACTGAATCCCACAGAACCCCTACCACAGAAGTTCACTCTACAGAGACAACTAGCAAAGCGGAACAACAAGAAGCTTAGAAACAAACAAAAAGAGTCACCTAAAATGGAGAAACAAAAAAAGAAACTTCAATCAAAAGAAATGGAAGACTCCTACTAAAAGAGTTAAATGAAATGGAGGTAAGCAAACTATCAGATATAGAATTTAAAATAATGGTTATAAGGATGCTCAAGGAACTCACAGACAAGTACAAGGAACCGAGTGAGAACTACAACAATATGAAAAAGGAAATAGAAACTATAAACAAAAACCAGCAAGAAATGAAGAATACAATTTCTGAAATAAAAAACACAGCAGAAGGAATTACAAGCAGGCTGGGTGAGGCAGAGACTAAATTAGTGAGCTGGAAGACAAGGTAGAGCATCTGCATGAAAAAAGACTCAAAAACTATGAAGAGAACTTAAAGGAACTGTAAGTTCCTTTAAGGAACAACATGAAATGCAACAACATTCAAATCATAGCTATATAAGAAGGAGAAGAAAAGGAACAAGGGATAGAAACCCTGAATGAAAAAATAATGACAGAAAACTTTCCAAACCTGGAGAGAGGAAAAAACCATGCAAGCTCAGGAAGCACAGAGGGTCCCAAGCAACATCAACCTAAGGAGGCCTATTCCAAGACACATCATAATCAAAATGCCAAGTTTTACAAACAAGGAGAGAATCTTAAAAGCAGCAAGGGAGAAACAGGAAGTAACACACAAAGGGGCTCTGATAAGGCTACCAGCTGATTTCTCAACAGAAACACTAGAGCCGGAGAGGAATGGCAAAACATATTTCAAGGAATAAAAAGCAAAGGGCTGCAACCAAGACTACTCTAAACAGCAAGGGTCTCAATTAAAATGGAAGGCGAAATAAGGAGTTTCCCAGACAACAGAAGGCTGAAAGAATATACCTCCACCAAACCAACACTATAAGATATGCTAAGATATGCTAAAGGGACTGGTATAAAAAGAGGAAGAAAAAGAGTGTGAGAGAGAAGAACACAGGTAAAAGGGGGGGAATTAATAAATACCTGTCAGTAATAACCTTAATGAAATGGATTAAATGCTCCAATCAAAAGACATAGAATAGCTGAATGGATAAGAAAACATGATCCACACATATGCTGCCTACAAAAGACCCACCTAAAAAAAAGAGACCTACACAGACTGAAAATGAAGGGTTGGAAAAAAATGTTCCAAGCAAATGGACAGGGGAAAAAAAGGGGAGTAGCAATACTTACATTGGACAAAATAGACTTCAAAACAAAGGTCATAAAAAGAGATCCAGAAGGACACTTTATAACACTCAAGGGAAGAATCTATCAAGAAGACATAAACACTATAACCATATATGCACCCAACACAGGAACATCCAAATATGCAAGGAAAATCTTGGAGGACCTCATGAAAGACATAGACAGCAACATACTTATAGTAGGGGATTTTAACACCCCACTGTCAAAAATGGATAGATCTTCTAAACAAAACATCAACAAGGATACTGTGGCATTGAACAGTGTCCTAGATGCAATGGATTTAACTGATATATATATAGAGCCTTTCATCCCAAAAAAGCTAAATACACATTCTTTTCAAATGCACATGGAACATTTTCAAAGGTGGACCACATGACACCAAACAAGCCTCAACAAATTTAAAAAAACTGAAATCATATCAAGCATTTTCTCTGACCACAAGGGACTAAAACTAGAAACCGACCTCAAGCAAAAACCCCAAAACACTCAAACTCATGGAGACTGAATAGCATGCTATTAAACAATGAATGGGTCAAGAATGAGATCAAGGAAGAAATCAAAATGTTTCTAGAAACAAGTGAAAATGAACCCACAACAGTCTAAAGCTTAGGGGACACAGCAAAGGTAGTCTGGAGAGGAAAGTTCATAGCAATACAGCCCACATAAAAAAGGCAGAAACATTTCAAACAAACAACCTAAACCTACAACTACAAGAACTGGAGAAACAACAACAAACAAAGCCCAGAGCAAGTAGAAGGAAAGAAATAACCAAGATCAGAGCAGAATTAAATGACATAGAGACTAAAACAACAATCCAGAGGATCAATAAATCTAGGAGGTGGTTCTTTGAAAAGAAAAAACAAAATCAATAAGCCTTTGAGCAGACTCATCAAGGAAAAAAGAGAGAGGCCCAAATAAACAAAGTCAGAAATGAGAGAGATGAGATTACAACTGACACCACAGAAACACAAAGGATTGTAAGAAATTATTATGAAGAACTATATGCCAAGAAATTTGAAAACCAGGATGAAATGGACAACATTCTAGAAAAATATAATCTCCCAAAACTGAGTGAAGAAGAAGCAAAAAGCCTGAAAAGACCTATAACATCTGATGAAAACGAAGCAGTAATCAAAGAACTCCCACCACACAAAAGCCCTGGACCAAATGGTTTCACAGGAGAATTTTACAAAATATGTAAGGAAGAGCCAACTTCTATCCTTCCCAGACTATTCCAAAAAATCCAAGAAGAGGGCATGCTCCCAAAGTCTTTTTATGAAGTCGGCATCAACCCAATTCCAAAACCAGATAAAGACATAACAAAGAAAGAAAACCATTGGCCAATATCACTGATGAACATAGAGGCCAAAATCCTCAAAAAAATATTGGCAAACCGCATCCAGCAATACATTAAAAAGATCATACATCATGATCAAATGCCATTCATCACAGCAATTCAAGGATGATAAAACATTCACAAATTGATAAATGTAATACATCACATAAACAAAAGAAAACACTAAAATCACATGATCATATCAATAGATGCAGAAAAAAGCATTTGATAAGGTACAGTACCCATTTATGATAAAAGCACTCAGCAAAGTGGAAGTAGAGGGAGCTTCCTCAACATGATAAAGGCCATATATGAGAAACTTGCAGCCAGCATCATACTCAACAGGCAAAAACTAAATTTTCCCACTAAGATCATGAACAAGACAAGGATGTCCACTTTCACCACTTCTATTTAATATAGTATTGGAAATGCTACCCATGGTGATCAGACAAGAAAGAGAAATAAAACACATCTAAATTGGAAAGGAGGAAGCAAAACTGTCACAGTTTGTAGATGATATGATAATGTAGCCTATAGACTTCACCCAAAACTACTCTCAACATAATAAGGGAATTTGGCAAAACAACAGGGTTTAAAGTCAATAGTCAGAAATCAAAGGCATTTTTGTATACCACCAACAAAAGATCAGAATCAGAAATCAAGAAAAAAAATCCCATTTGCTATAGCAACAGGAAAAATAAAGTACCTAGGAATAAACCTTACCAAGGAGGTGAAAGACCTGTACTCAGAAAACTACACAACACTGAAGAAAGAAATTAAAGAAGACACAAATAAGTGGAAGCATATACTGTGTTCATGGATTGAAAGAATCAACATCATCAAAATGTCCATACTACCCAAAGCAATTTATAGATTCAAAGCAATCCCTATTAAATTACCAATGATATATTTGGTATCAATGGCACAGACACATAACAAACATTTCAAAAATTTATATGGTACCATAAATGACCCCGAATAGTGGCAGCAATTTTGAGAAAGAAAAACAAAGTAGGAAGGATCACAATACCTGATATCAAACTGTATTAAAAGGTCACTATGATCAAAAAAGTTTGGTACTGGCATAAGAACAGACACCAGAGCAATGGAACAGAATAGAGAGCACAAAAATAAACCCAAGTCTTTATGGTCAATTAATATTTGACAAAGGGGGAAGAAGAATAAAATAGAGTAAAAATTGCCTCTTCAACAAATGGTGTTCAAAGATCTGGACAGACATGCAAAAAAATGAAACTCGATCACCAACCTACACCTACACCCTCCAAAAATAAATCCAAGACGGATAAAAGACTTAAATATAAATTGTGACACCATAAAAGTCCTAGAGGAGAACATAGATATCTGTTCTCAAAATCTCAGATATTCCAGGCAGCAGTATTTTCACTGATATGTCCCCTAGAGCAAGAGACATAAAGGAAAGAATAAACAAATGGGATTTCATCAAAATAAAAAGCGTCTGGATATCTAAAGAAAACAGCATTAAAATCAAAAGAGAACCAACTATATGGGAAGACATATTTGCCAATGATACCTTGGACAAGGGTTTTTTATCTCCAAATATATAAAGAAGTCACATGACTCCACTCTGGGAAGACAAAAAACCCAATTTAAAAAAACGGGCAAAAGACTTGAACAGACACTTCTCATAAGAACGACATACAAAGGGACCAGAGATATGAAAAGATGCTCAGCATCACTAACCATCACAGAAATGCAAATGAAAGCCACAATGAGATACCACTTCATACCAATCAGAATGGCCATCAGAAACAATTCAACAAACAAGTGTTGGAGAGGATGTGGAGAAAAGGAACCCTAGTGCACTGTTGGGAATGCAGACTGGTGCAGCTGCTGTGGAAAACAGTATGGAAATTCCTCAGAAAACTAAAAATGGAACTGCCTTTTGATCCAGCAATTCCGCTGCTGGGATTATACCCTAAGAACCCTGAAACACCAATCCAAAAGAGCCTATGCACCCCAATGTTCATAGCAGCACAATTTACAACAGCCAAGTGCTGGAAGCACACTAAATGCTCATTGGTAAATGAATGGATCAAAATCCTATGGTACATTTACACAATGGAATACTACACAGCAGAAAGAAAGAAGGAGTTCCTACCCTTCATGACAGCATGGATAGATCTAGAGAGCATTATGCTAAGTGAAACAAGTCAGGCAGTGAAAGAGAAATACCATATGATCTCGCCTATAAGTGGAATCTAAGCAACAAAACAAACAAGCAAGCAAAATACAACCAGAGACATTGAAATAAAAAACAATCTGGTAGTAATCAGAGAGAAGGAGGGAGAGTAATAATAGGGTATAATGGGATGGGGCGTCAACAAGGAACATGTATGAAGGACACATGGACAAAGCCAAAGTGCATGGGTTCGAGGGTGCCAGGTGGAGATGGGTGG
Organism: Sturnira hondurensis; assembly: GCF_014824575.4. Lineage (NCBI taxonomy): Eukaryota > Metazoa > Chordata > Mammalia > Chiroptera > Phyllostomidae > Sturnira > Sturnira hondurensis. Next base: position 5,739,404 of record NW_028095541.1, read on the forward strand.
GGCAGCAGGAGTGTGGGAGGGTGAGATGGAGACAAATGTACTGGTACAACAACAACAAAATTTTTTAAATAAGAGAAGACCCAAATAAATAAAACCAGATATAAAAGAGAAATAACAATTGATATCACAGAAATACAAAGGATTATAAGAAAATACTATGAACAAGTATACACCAACAAACTGTACAACCTAGACAAAGTGGATAAATTACTAGAAATATACAATCTTCCAAAATGGAATCAAGAAGAACAGAATCAGAGATTCTAATAGATTGCAACTAGTAATATTGAAGTAGTAGTTAAAAACCTCCCAACAAAAACTCCTGGACCAGGTGGCTTCACAGGTGCATTTTACCAATTGTTCAAAGAAGAACTAACACCTCTCTTTCTCTAATTATTCCAAATAATTCAAGAGGAGGGAAAACCTCCAAGCTTTTTTAACAAGACCAGCACTATCCTAAATACAAGACCAGATGAAGACACTACAAATAAAGAAAATTACAAGCTAATATCTCTGATGAACATAGATGCTAAAATTCTAAGGAAAATATCAGCAAACCAGATCCAGTAATACAGTAAAAAAGATCATACACCATGACCAAGTGGGCTTTTTGCTGAGGATGCAAGATTGGTACAATATTTGCAAATCTGTAAATGTGATGCATTTATAAACAAAGTGAAGGATAAAAAAATCACATGATCAAATAAATAGATACAGAAAAAGCACTTGATAAAATCCAGCACCCATTTATGATAAAAACTCTCCACAATGTAGGAATAAAGGGAACATACTTCAAAATAATAAAGGCCATGTATGATAAACCTACAGTCAACATGATACTCAATGGGCAAAAAATACAAGCTTTTCCCTTAAGATCAGGAACAAGACAGGAATGTCAGCTTTCACCAGTCTTATTCAACATAGTACTGGAAGTCCTAGCCACAGAAATTAGACAAGAAGAAAAATAAAAGCCATCCAAATTGGAGAGGAGGACATAAAACTCTCCTTACTTGCGTATGATATGATATTATACATAGAAAAATATAAAGACTCCACCAAAAACTACTAGCTCTAATAAATGAATTTGGCAAAATAGCAGAACACAATATTAATATTCAGAAAGCAGTTGTGTTTTTATAAACTAATAAAAATTATTAGAAAGAGAAGATAACATAAAAATCTTATTTACCATCACAATGACAATAAATAAGGTACCTAGGATAAATTTAAACAAGGAGATAAAAGACCTGTACTTTGAAAATTATAGGACATTAAGAAAAGAAATCAAAGAAGATACAAATAAATGGAAGCAATTACCATGTTCATGAATTGGAAGAATTAACATCATTCAAATGTCCATACTACCCAAAACAATTTGTAGATTCAATGCAATTCCTGTTAAAACAGCAATGGCATATTTCACAGATTTAGAACAGATACTACAAGAATGTATATGGAGCCAAAAAGATCCCAAATAGCGATAGCTATTTTGAGAAAAAAAGAACAAAGTAGAAAGGATCACATATCTGATATCAAACTGTACTACAAGGCCACTGTAATCAACACAGTCTAGTACTGGCATAAGAGCAGGCATATATATCAATGGAACAAAATGGAGAACCCAGAAATATATGCAAGCCTTCACAGTCAAAGGAGGCAAGAGCATACAATGGAGTAAAAGAAGTCTCTTTGATAAATGATTTTGGTAAAATTGAATAGACACATGCAAAAAAATTAAACTAGACCACCAACTTATACCACACACAAGAATAAACTTAAAATGGGTAAAAGATTTAAATATAAGTTACAAAACCTTAAAAATCCTAGAAGAAAACAGGCTGTAACATCTCAGACATTTCTCCTAAGAATACTTTTTTTCTGGTATATCTCCTAAAGCAAGGGAAACAAAAGAAAATATAAACAAATGGGACTACATCAAAGTAAAAAGCTTTTGCACAGCAAAAAAAACTATCAACAAAATTAAAAGGGAACCCACTCTATGGGAAAACATATTTGCCAATGATACATCTGATAAGGAGTTAATTTCCAAAATATATAAAAAACTTCTACAACCCAACATCAGGAAGACAAACAATCCAATTAAAAAATGGGCAAAGGACCTGAACAGGCACTTCTTCAAAGGAAACATACAAATGGCCAATAGACTTATGAAAAAATGCTCAACATCACTAGTTATCAGAGAATGCAAATTCAAACCACAATTAGATATCACCTCACACCTGCCAGATTGGGTAACATTAATTATCCAACAAACAACAAATGCTGGCGAGGATGTGAAGAAAAGAGAACTCTAGTGCACTGTTGGTAGGAATGCAGACTGGTGCAGCTTCTATGAAAAACAATTTAGAGTTTCCTCGAGAAATTTAAAATAGAACTGCCTTTTGATAGAGCAATCCCACTTCTGGGAATATATCCTAAGAATCTCAAAACAATAATTTGAAAGAATATATGCACCCATATGTTCATTGCGGCATTATCTACACTAGCCAAAATCTGGAAACAGTGCACGTGCCCATCACTAGAAGAATGGATAAAAACTTGTGGTACATTTACACAATGGAATCCTACACAGCAGAAAGAAAGAACTCCTACCTTTTGCAACAGCATGGATGGAACTGGGGAGAATTATGTTAAGTAAAATAAGCCAGGCGGTGAAAGACAAATACCATTTGATCTCACCTATAAGAGGAACCTAATAAACAAAACAAACAAAATAGAACCAAAGGCATAGAAACAAGGAACAGACTGACAGCTACCAGAAAGAAGAGGGCATGGGGGAAGAGGGAAGAGGATCTAGTCAGGGAACAGGAGTAAAGGACTCATGGACATGGACAACAGGGTAGGGATTGCTTGTGGGAGGAGAGATGGGCAGGGCAGGAGAGAGCAATGGGGGAAATTGAGACAATAGTAATAGAACAACAGTAAAAAATAAAAACAAATAAAAATGGTTAAGATGGTAAATTTTATGTTATGTGGTTTTTACCCCAATAAAAATTAATTTACTTACTGGAGGTCTTCTGCCATGACTGGTTCTCACAGCTTGCTGAAAAGCTGTGTCATTTTCCAATTCCTAAAATGAAAAGGAAACTTAATATTCAACATGAAGTGAGAATTTTTTTTAATGTTGAAACTTTTTTGCTTGGTATTCATGATCCTCTATAATTCATCCTCCCCCAACTGTTGATATCCAGTTAGGGGGCTCACAGACTCTTGTCTTCAAATCTCCCTCCTCCACACTGTCCAAAATATTAAGGCTCCTTTCTCCACTAGGAAGAGGAGTACTGATAATGTTCAATTGTAAAGCACTTTATCGGCCACTGTTTAAATGGTTGGCATCATCACGCCTGGTTAAAGATCAAGTACACAAGGATGCAGCTTTTTTCCCCTCTTCAAGTAGCTTGAGCAGTAAGTACAGAGAACCATATCTCTTTCTCTTCCTCTCTCCCTCTCCTCTTCTTCCACACATGGGACCATGACTTAGGTTAGCCCTACCTGAGAAAGACTTGGGACAGAAAAGGAAATATTTTCTATAAGCAATGGGGCAAACACTTCCTCTTTTTCCCTTTTCTTATGCCAAACTGAATAGCTTGCTGATTCCTGACCTGTACTCATATCCTTCAGCAAATTTGAGAAAAGGAACATCTGTCATGGGAAAAATACAAATGTTCCTGGGTTTCCTGGACAAAATGCCATTTTTAGATTCTCAAAAGGACTAAGCCTTGCCAACTAACAATCTTCTAACCAGCCTTTACTTCCTACTCCTTCACCAACACACATTCTGGTTCTAACACTTCATACATAGGTACAAGCAATTCTCATATGAGCCTTTGATTTATTTCAATTGATAGTAGTCCCCCCTTTTCTGTTTTTTTTTTTGTTCTACTGTTTCAGTTACCCGAGCTCAACTGTGACCCAAACACATAAATCATTCCTTTGTCCACCCCGAATACACTCCTGCCAGAGTCGTTTAGGGGCTAACTTATCTGATTGGTTATCAGATTGCTGTGGCACGTAAGTGTTGGTGTTCAAGTAACACTTATTTTACTTATTAAATAATGTCTCATTCATCTCTCTTCACATCATCATGAAGGCATTTTATCATCTCACATCATCACAAGAAGGGTGAGTACAGTGCAACGATGCATTTTGAGAAAGACTGCATCTGAGGCAGGAAAGTTAGAATAAGGAAGAGACACCTCAAGCCCTCTACCCCTCCCGTTTTCCATCCTGGCTGGAACGTTGCAACTCTTGTAGACAACCTGTCTACCCTTCCTTTGCCCTGCCAATTTCCTGTGGTGAAGACAAACAAAAATGGTCTCACCCAGTCAGTAGCTGTATCGACAAACAAGTGACCAACAGGATCATTAATATAATAAATTTACATGTAGTTTTCAAACTACTCTGACCTCACATCACCATGACAATTCTGGGAGAACCAAAAAAGAAATCACTAATCAGAGAGGAGGGATGGGGACAAGTCACATCAGCAGTCACCCCACCAGTATCAGAAGCCTACAACTGGCCCTGGCAGGTTAGCTCAGTCATTTAGAGCACTGTCCAAAAACGCCAACGTTGAGGGGTTCAGCCTCCAGTCAGGGCACATACAGGAATCAACCAATAAAGGCATTACTGAGAAGAACAACAAATCAGTGTTTTTTCCTCTCTCTCTCAAAAATCAATTTTAAAAAAAGAAGCTGAACACTACCCTATCTCCCCTTCTCCTATGTTTAATAAAACCCTTCAACCCATACTTCAGTGGAGTGTCTCACTCCCAGAGTTCACCAGCACTCCCTTCTCAAATGCGTACGTACTTTTGCCTTAGTAAATGTATTGTGCTTTGCTGAATCTTTCTGTCTCACCCTCAAATTCTTTCTTGTGCAGTGACAAGGACCTGGATCCTGCTGTCGGGCTGAGGTCTCCCTTGGCCTCCATGGTGTCCTCCAGCATGAGCTTGGTAAGTCAGCCAGGATGTCTCTACTTTTCACAGCATTGTCCTGTGAGACTTGCAACCAGGAGAACAGTGAGCTGCTGCAGCTTGTTCTCAGCTCACCGGCTGACCCTGACTCTAGGAACCCTCCCTCCTCTTGTTTCTTTCCTTCTCTCCTAAGTCTCTCTTTCTCTTTTTCTCACTCTTTCTTAAGTCCCCCCTCCTACACAACTGACAGCCTCAGACCCACACCCCAAAGGAGTAAGTTTTCTGCCCTCAGTTACTCATAAGACTTGCCTCATTTCACCTCTGCCCTTCATAAACACCCCTTTTTCTCAGATTCTTCTCTTTTTCTGGGAACCAGACGTCCATAACATGATCCATCATTTAGCTTCCCGACTGAACACAGCCACAAAACACCACATTTGTGATCTTATAAACCAGACATGGGATTGACAATGCTTATACCACTCCTTTACTGCTATCTAGACATTTGTCCTAGTTTTCAGTCATCTCATTTCCTGCTACTCTACAGATGTTTGCATCCTCTTTCCTTATGTGCCTCAGTTTTATTTGATCCAAATGCAAATTGGACCTCTTCCAGACTATCCTATGGTCACATGGCCAGTGTAGCCTCCCCTGGACTAACCTCTAAATGCCCTGGCTTCCCAGGGTGTTTTTTCCTTTCTTGCTGACCACTGCTCTAATCACCAGCATCGGTCTTTTAACTGGAACAATGCTTCCTCACGAGGCTAACACCATGGCATCCCAGGCCTTAACTGGCCCTGCCTTTATTGAGCCAAAAAGAAGGGGTGGCAGCTGGGATGTCACAGACCAGCTCCCCCTGAGGGCCTCCTTTTCCCCTAGAAGCCTCCCTGTACTTGGACAAGTTAACAAATCCCCACCAGGTGGAGGGCTTGGGCCAATGATAGTAGGGACCACACTGGCCACCCCTTGGATACCCCGGACCGGCTGGCCAGACTTATAAGTGCAGAGGATACCCTGTACCCTCAGGTTCAGACCCTCTTAGCTCACTCTAAATGAGTAGGTGGATTCTCAGTCCACCCCATAGTGGGAGGACAGGTTGGGATGCCTAACCTGCACTAGCATTCCCCTTTTCTTTCTCTAGGAATTATGGGAAATTCCTTGTCCACTTCTAAGGACTCACCACTAGGCTGCATTCTAGGCCACTGGATGGGCTTCAAATTAGATGGTTTGAAACAAACAAACAAAAACCAACTCATTTTCTTCTGCAATACAGCATGGTCCAGACATAAATTAGGGAAAAGGGAAACACGGCCTGAAAATGGGACCTTAAATTACAATACTATTCTTCAATTAGATCTCTTTGCAAATGCCAGGAAAACCCCTTACATACAGGCCTCCATGGCCCCATACCAAGACCCTGGGAAAAGAGGCCCATGTAGGATCTGTTATGCCCATTCCCCCTTTTCTAGTCCTCCCCAGGGGAATACAGACATCCTAGATGACCCCTTCCCGTCGGCATTCCCATCATGTCCATGAGATAATGCAAAGGAACATGAAGGTCAGAGACTGGCCCCTCCTTGTCCCAAGGTTCCCCTGGGATACCCTCTATGTCACCTTCCACCCTGCCTATAAGTCCCCCTACTATGCCTCCTCTTTATGTACCACAACTAACGGGAGTCCAGCCCTACAGGACACACCAGGAGTGGCACTCTTATCACCCAGGCCCCACAAAGTTATATCCTCTCAGAGAAGTTGCACAGAGATGTGGGAATCATTAGGGTTCATGTCCCATTTAGCATGACCAACCTCACCCAATGTAAAAGAAACCTGGGCCAGTTCTCTGAAGACCAGAGTTGGCCTGCAGATGAATTTCAAATTTCGACAATGTCTTTTGACCTGGCATGGAGGGACACTCATATTCTCCTGGAAGGACGATCATACTGTCCTGTCTATCTGCTATACTCCTGAGGAGAAACAGGATCTGGTTAGCACCCCAGGGACATGCCGATGGAATGGCGGCAGCCCAGCTGGATAGACACTCAGTGGGGACAACTCCAGTCCCAGCCCAAAATCCAGCCTGGAACTACCAGGTAGGGCAGGCAGACCTTGCTATAAGAGACTGTATGATACACTGCCTTTTAAGTGGCATGAAAAAATGTGTTGGCAAGCCTGTAAATTATGAAAAGGTGAAAGAGGTAACTCAAGAAAAGGAAGAGAACCCTGCTCTATTTCAGGGCAGACTGATTGAGGCCTTTAGAAAGTATACCCACTTTACACCAGTCAGAATGGCTATCATAAACAAAGAAACAAACATCAAGTGCTGGAGAGGTTGTGGGGAAAAGGGGACCCTAGTTCACTGTTGGTGGGATTGCAGACTGGTACAACCACTGTGGAAAACAGTATGGAATTTTCTAAGAAAACTAAAAATGGACCTGCCTTTTGACCCAGCAATTCCACTATTAGGAGTATATCCTAAGAACCCTGAAACACCAATCCAAAAGAACCTATGCACCCCGCTGTTCATAGCTGTACAATTTACAATAGCCAAGAGTTGGAAGCAACCTAGATGCCCATCGGTCAATGACTGGATCAAAACACTATGGTACATTTACACAATGGAATTCTATGCTGCAGAAAGGAAGAAGGAACTACTGCCCTTTGCAACATCATGGATGGAAATGGAAAGCATTATGCTGAGCGAAATTAGCCAGGCAGTGAAAGACAAATACCATATGATATCACCGTTAACAGGAATCTAAACAACAAACAACCAAGCAAAATATAACCAATGACACTCAAATACAGAACAGGCTGACGGGGTCCAGAGGGGAGAGGGGAGAGAATCATAGGGGAAAAGGGGATGGACTCACATGAACAAGTATAAAGGACACATGGACAATAACTAAGGTGGGGGTGCAGAAATGGGAGGGAGGTGGGAAGCACTGGGGGGGCAGGGCTGGGAATGTAAGACAGAAAACTGTACTTGAACAAGAATTAAATTTAAAAAAATCAGGTGGAAAAAAAAGAAAGTATACCAACATAAACTCTCCACCTCGAGGGACAAGCTTTACTCAGTCAATGGTTTGAGTCAGTCTGCCACAGATGTTAGTGAAAGTTACAAAAACTTCAATTTGGCCCTCTGTCTCCAATGGCTCAGGTACTGGAAACTGCCTTCATGGTTTACAACAACCATGACCAGACAGACAGAGAGGAAAGGGCTCAGTGTGAGACCAGACAGGCCAAGCAGCAGGCTCAATTGGTAGCAGTTGCTGTTGCTGGTCCTTGCAGCCTCAAGGTCACCTAAGGGGAACACTGAGGTGCCCAAATAGGTCACTCCCTGAATTCCCAAGAGGGCTTGCTATAAGCACAGTGAGCCAGGTCATTATAATAGACAATGTCCCTAAAAGCCACGGCCCTGGTGTCCCTCCCCAGGAAAGAACCCATGGGCTTTGCCCTCTTTGTGACTGGCCAGGCCATTGGAAACGGGATTGTCCCCAGCTCCGAAGGGAAAGGGGACTCTTGAACACATAATGTTCTTATCTGAGGAAGACTGAAGGGGCCCAGGGTTCTCAGTGGCTCCTCATGAAAGCCATCCCATGACTACAGAAGAATCCTGGGTGACTTTTAATATAGCAGGTAAAAAAATTACTTTTTTAATTGACATGGGAGCTACCTACTCAGTCTTAATGGAACATTGGGACCCTTAATATCCAAGTCTTGCACCATTATGGGGTTAAGTAGGTAGCCGAAAAGAAAAGTATTTTACTCTGCCTCTCAGCTGCCGCCTTCAATATTGTTTAGTTTCTCAACAATTCCTGGTAATGCCAGAATGTCCTTTCCCCTTAATGAGAAGGGATTTAATGATGACTCTAGGTACTAATATCTAATTTTTCAGTTTAACCCAGAGGGATGGCAACTCCACATTTTCTTGGTTTCGAACTAAGACTCAGTCCACCCTCAGTCAGACTCCATCCCAGACCATATACAGTCTGCTGTTAAGCCAATAGTAAGGGTCTACCTGGGAGAACCACCAGGCACCCCTGTATAAATTAAACTAAAAAAAATGCCCCAATGCCCCTGTAAACAGCAGTACCCTCTGAAACCAGAGGCCCATAGGGTACTAAAACCCCTCATTGACAAGTTCCTTCAGCGTGGACTCATAGTTCCTTGTCAATCCCCTTACAACACTCCTATACTGCCTGTAAAAACAAAGCAAAACTAACTGGTGAGTAGTATATGGTTCAGGACTTACAAGGTATTAATGAGACTGTGATTCCCATTTATCCCATTGTACCCAAACCATATACTCTCTTATCCCAAGTTCCCCATCAGGCCAAATCTCAAGGATGCATCCCACTTCATCCACATAGTCAGTCTCTTTGCTTTTGAATGCACAGACCCTGACATCCAGGTAGTAGCCCAATATAATGGGATCATTGCTCCTCAAGGGTTCCAGGATAGTCCTTATACTTTTAGACAAGTGCTTGGAAAGTCTCTGGTAACTGGAGCTACTACATGGGGCCAGAACTCAATGTTGATGACGTTCTGACCTGTACCCCCCACCAGATAGGACTCCGACTACAACACTGTCTTAATTCTTAATTTCCTGGGGGAAAGGGGTACTGAGTGTCTCCCAATAAGGCCCAGCTTTTCCCCTCAATGGTCAAGTATTTAGGCTACCACCTAACTCAGGGAATCTTGCAGTCTCACTGTAGAATGAAAAAAAAAAAACTATTCTAAATCTTATAGCCCCCAGACAAACAATTAAGAACCTTTTTAGGAATGGTGGGTTTCTGCCAAATCTGGATCCCTGCATTTGGGCTGATAGCTAAGTGCCCTTATAAGGCAATCAAAGGACTTGATTCTGAGCCTTTAGAATAAAACCAGGGCTTAAACTGAGGCTTCAAGGTCCTCAAATCAGGCCTAACTGAGGCCCCACCCTTGGGCCTCCCTGGCCTAGAAAAGCTGTTTACTCTGTATGTAGAAGAAAACCAAAGGATTGCCTTAGAAGTCCTAACCCCAAAGCTAGGCAACATCCCTAAGCCAGTGGTTTACTTCTCAAAACAGTCAGACTCTGGGCAACTGGATGGCAAGGCTGACTACATACAGTAGCGGTAACTGACCTGTTAACTGAAGAAGCTACTAAGCTGAGCCTAGGAGAACCTTTAGAAGTCCAAATTCCACATCAGGTTCAAACTGTCCTTGAGGCAAAGGGAAACCATTGACTAAAGGGAAGAAGACTTACTAAATACCAGGCCCTTCTCTTAGATTCCCTTGAGCTCACTCTAAAAATACGCCAAAACCTAAACCCAGCTACATTAAACTCCTGAAGTGGGCCCTGAGAACCAGGACATCTTGGGTTACTGTGTTGAATCTATTGAACAGGCATTCTCCAGCAGACCTGACTTAAAGAACTTAGCCCTTGACAACCCAGATGTACAATGGTTCACCGACAGAAGCACTCCTGTTGGCCAGGGAAGGAGGAGGGCAGGCTATGCAATCCTGAGTCTCCAGGAGACCACAAACGTCAAGTCTCTCCCCTCAAGGACTTCAGCCTAAAATGCTGAACTCAGCTTTGACCCAAGCTCTTGAACTAGGAAAAGACAAAAGAGTCAACATTTACACAAATAAATACGTCTTCCTTGTTTTGCATGCTCATGCTGCCATCTGGAAAGAGAGAAGACTATTAATAGCAAAAACTCTCCTATTACACATGGCCCAGAAATTTTAAGGCTACTAGAGGGGATGGTGAAGGCTGGCGTCATAGCCAAGGTTGAACGCTTAACAAAGCTGCATTTGACTGCATCTGCAAGGTAGATCAAGTCAGCAGCTAAAGACAGCCGGAACCTGAAGGGGTTGAATAGGAGATAGATAACCCGAGCTTTAGCTGAATGTGACTGTAACTTTTGCAGAAGACATATGTATCAGTTAGATAGCCTGGGAATGGAACAATCTGTGCCTGCAGCATCTCCCTATTTGCAAAACGTCCTTGAGCTCTATCTCCCAACCCCTTTGTAATAAATGCAGAGACCATGTTCAGGGCTGCTCATTGTCTCTCCATCAGAGGACAATGTCCCAGCTGGACCCCGCTTTTCTTTAAACTGTCTGTGTTTTGTTTTTCTCAGTCTCCCATTGCCCCCACTCAGGGACCTCCACTCCACATGGGTCGTGGCACAACTCCCTTTGCCAATAGGCTGCAAAGGAGGCTGTCAGGTCAGATACCTCTATTATGGCCCTAATTCCATATACTCTTCTGCCCATCAAACCAAGTTATGCCCCTGATGAAAACACCTGGGCAAAATGGTGAGGTTTTTCTCTAAAAAATGAAGATGGTGGATGACAGATCGGAGACTGCTGCTCCCAATGAAGGATCAGTGGAAAATTATAAAATCTTTTAATGACTCTCCATTTAGATGGAGATGCCACTCTTCTTTAGTATCAAAGATCTTCACTGGGAGGGGCCCATTTTGAGCCATAGAAGGAGTCACTCACGCCTCTGTTCAGTTCATGAGCTAGGGGGAGAAATAAAGACCCCAACCCTGTTCCCAGGAGAAGGTGGGCAAATAGATTTCACACAAATGCCCCCTGCCCCCAGGGTGTCTGCCATCTCCTGGTATTCACAGACTGGTGATCATTTACCATATGGGTAGGGGTCTTCCCTATCCAGACTGAAATGGCAGCTGAGGTAACCAAAGCTCTCCTTAAGGATATCATTCCAAGGTTTGGACTGCCTTGAAGCCTCCAAAGTGACAATAACTCTTCTTTTGTGGCCAAAATTAACCAACAAACATCCCAAGACCTGGACACTAACTACCATTTACATAGTTTACGGGGGCCTCAGTCTTCAGTGCAGGTAGAAAAGACTAACCATACCTTAAAGGAAATCTTAGCTAAATTATGGCAGGGGACCTGGAAGACATAGCTCTGGTTTCTGCCCATAGCTCTCCTAAGGTGCAGAGGGGCAAATCAGACTTAGAATTAAGCCCTCTGAGATGTTACACAGGAGGCCCTTTTTAACCTCTGACATATATTTTGACCCAGAGGTTCAGGAGCAACTTAAGTATATCATCAAGCTAGGACAGGTACAACAGGCTCTCCAAAACTGTATCAATAATAACCTTCTGTCCCTGGGCACATCCTCTCACAGGCCCAGTGTATCTCCCAGGGACTGGGTCCTCCTCAAGACTTAGAAGGAAGGTTTCCCAGAGAACCAATTAACTCCAAAATGGAAAGAACCCTACCAAGTCTTGCTTGCCACCCCACGGCAGTCAAGCTACCAGGTATACAATCCTGGACAAACTTTTCTAGAATAAAGCCTGTTTCTGCAGAGCCTTTGCAGGAACACCAGGACAGCTGTGCCTGTGAACCCCTGGAGGACTTAAAGTTACTCTTTAAAAAACTACCCAAAGAAGACTCCTTGAACTATAAGTAAATGACCCAACTACCTGGCCGCTGAGATTTTAGGTCTTCTTCTTTGCTTAGGGTTTCCTGTAGCCCTCATTCTTCTCCTCACTTGTACACTGCCAAGCATCCCATTTAAACAATCTCCCTCGCTCTTAAAATGGCCTACTAACCTTACTTGGTTTATTTCCCCCATTACCTACAGGAATTGGAGACAGAACTCTCCTGCCAACCTTTCAAATATCATCGCTTTAGGAAACTATCTTTCTCTTTCCGATCTGCCATCCCCACCCTCGGGTCAGCACAGTAAGCCCTAAGTGTATGCCGTAATGACAAGACCAGATGCTATTCTCCTTTCCAGTCCCCCAGAGCACTCTGGAAAGCCTCACTCTGGGAAGGTTCATTTCAGTACCACAAAGACGCCCTTTGGCTGTGTTCGCCTCATTCTACCCTGCTATCAAACCCAGAGAAAATGGCCATACACTTTAACTTGTTCTTTCCTCAATGTTATTTGCATCCCCTAGGATACACACACTAAACCTACAGCAAACTAAGCTTTTACTAGGGATTTCATTGTCCCTGCTATCTTTCCCAAGACCTTTGACACCTCACAATCCTGTCGTCCTAACTTTACCCACTGCCGCCCTGCCTCCCACAAAGTTTTTGATAGAAAGGAAAACAACCTCCTTCTGGAAGATTCACTTAGAGGGAATTTGAACCCCCTGATTGGAAACTAATTCATCACACTCTTCAAGCTTGGAAGGCTCCTAGGGGCCCCAGAGATGTCAAATGAACAGGAAGGCCACTTTTGCCACCCCTTGCATAGGGTCACAACCTCACTACCTGACTAAACCACACATAACCTAGGAGAGTTTGTGCACTTCCAGGGTATGTCCCTCTTTGCAGACACTTTAAATACCAACTCCCCAGTGATAGATGGTCACAAGGAACTTTTACCTCTTTGCTCTGGGCCTTGGCTAACTCCTGCATACACAATGCCCAATTCAAGGGACAATGCACTCTTGGTCTCTTAGGGCCAACAGGAGTAGGAATAACCTCCCCAACAAAAGCCAAAAGAGCCATTAGCCTAATCTTAGGAGGTGTTAGGAGCAGCAATTGGTATAGCTACCCCTTGGATAGAGTTCACCTAAGACAACCTTACACAATCTACCCCATGCCTTACAACACAGGGGGGGCACTATAGGGAATTCGGGAATCCCCAAAATCTCTAGTTAATGGAGTTCTAGACAATAGACTTGCCCTAGACTACCTCCTAGCCAAGCAGGGAGGCATCTGTGTAGTCATTAACAAAATCTGCTGCACATCCTCAAACGAGTCAGGTCAAATTAAATGTAATATCCAAGAAATCTACATACAGGCATCCTGGCCCCCACATATAACCTAGAAACGGATCTCAAAGTCTCCTGGAACACGATGAAAAAGGCTCTCCCTTCTTTCACCTGGGTGCATCCACTCCTTGGTTCATTAATAACTATTCTCCCATTTTTATTAATTGGTCCAAGCTTTTTAATTTTCTTGTTATATTTATATCTTCTAGAGTACAACAGTTTCATGTAAAGATGATTCTCCAAGAATTCTAGCCCAAACCTATCCAGGAGATACAGAGCTCAGGGCCTTAGATAAGGCAGGAAGAGATTTTCAATCCCAGGCTAGGGAGGGTCTATGCCCAGTCTCAGCCTGTAGCAACGAAAGAAGACTGACCACCAGCCATTCATCTTCCTGTATGATTATGGGACTGAAATCTCTCAGGGGGAATTTATGAGTCAGGAAATTTAGATAGGGGAGAAGGGCCTCAAGGTCTATCCCTCTCAATTTGTGGCTAGAACACTGCTGACTCAACTTTTGGTGACAACCTGTTCCCAGTTTTCCCCTCCAAATTTCCTGTAGTTAAAATAAAAACCATTCTTTTTTTAAAAAGATTTTTAATTTTATTTATTTTTAGACAGAGTGAAAGGGAAGGAGAAAGAGAGGGAGAGAAACATCAATGTGTGGTTGCCTCTTGTGTGCCCCCTACTGGGGACCTAGCACACAACCTGGGAATCAAACCAGCAACCTTTTAGTTTGCACCCTACGCTCAATCCACTCAGCTATACCAGCCAGGGCAAAAACCATTCTTTTTTTTTTCTTTTTTAAAATATTTTTTATTTATTTATCTTTTTTTTTAGAGGGGAAGGGAAGGGGAGAGGAAAGAAACATCAATGTATGGTTGCTTCTCGTGCATCCCCTGCAGGGAACTGGCCCCTGCCGGAAACTGGCCTGCAACCCAAGCATGTACCCTGACTGGGAATTGAACCACGATCATCTGGTTCGCAGGCCCGCGCTCAATCCACTGAGCTACACCAGCCAGGGCCAAAAACCATTCTTAACCAGATTCAGCAGTCATATTGGCATACAAGTAACCAAAGGGGTCATTATAATGTCATTATAATAAATTTACATTGCAGTTTTGGAGTCACTCTGCCCCCTGAATCATGAGGACAATCCCAGGATGAGGACAAGCCCCATCAGCAGTCATCCCACCAGCTGTCAGAAGCTGAGGACCATCCTATCCCCTTCTTCCCTATATTTTAAAAACCTTTGGGGCAACTAATTCTCCAAGTTCACCAGCACTCCTTTCTCAAGTGCATGCTTTTGCTTTAATAAATTTACTGTGCTTTGCTGAATCCTTCTGTCTTGTCCTCAAATTCTTCCTTGTGTGGTGGCAAGGACCTGGCCCCCTCTATCACGTTGAGGCCTCCTTTGGCCTCCCCAGGTGCCTTCTAGCATGACATTCACATAACTTTTATCATAGTAGTTTGTTATAATTAACCTATTTTATTATTAGTTATTATTTTTTAGTTTCTTACTGTGCCTAATGCATAGTTAAACTTTACTACAAATAAGTACATATGGAAAAAAACACAGTATTTATAGGACTCGGTACTATCGCCAGTTTTAGATATCCACTGGGAGACTTGAAACACCTTTTGTCCATAAGATGGGGACTGTTATACTGCCTACAAAAATATACTTGGTTATTAAAAAGTAAATACAAATAATACATAAAAAATAGAGTCTATATCACCTAACTTCTTCAAACTCTGCAGACAATTAAGTAAAAGGTTACATAACCAGAAGTCAATACTGTATACTTTAAACATTTTATGTACAAGTATCCTTCTTTAATTTTTTACGACAAGTAACAGTTATAACCTTCCATATCAGCTACATAATTCTCAGTGAGCTATAGAAATTAGGTAACTTTCATATGAAGTATAAAACCAAAGGCAACCTTCAACATAATTAATTGTAGCACTTCAGATCTTTCGGAAAAGAAAATCTACTAGTATTCTTAAACTATTAGCAAAATCTGATTAATCTGCTCAATGAATTCTGACAAACTAAAAACTGTGACAAACTGACAAACTAATCTGACAAACTAAAACAGATTTTCCAATTACAAATACCAACATAACATTTTCATGATTTCATTAACAACTTGCATAATCTATGAAACATCTTAATTGTTTCAAGTAATTCAGTTACTATTCCAATTAAGTAAGATAAAACAAAACTATAGGTAAAGCAAATATTTTTATTTTATTGTGATATATTTTTGTTTCTGATATTCTAAATATTCATTTTAAATGAAATAATGAAGCCATACTGTGATGACCTGAGGAGTTAGGAAGTTTCTCTGGTGCAGTCTTTTTTAAAAAAAGACTACATTCATAATCTATCTAAATTCCATTTCTTGGACTCTATCCTAAAACATACTTTATCAAAATACAGAAAATTATTCATGCATAAAATTGTTTATTGTGTTGTTATTTAAAGAAGCATAAAACTAGAAGTAAATATTCCAAAATCAGGAAATAGTCAATTAAATCAACTGTACATATTCAGTATTATGCAGCCATTAAAATTACATCTATTTCAATTTTTAGTATTATGAGACTGCTTATGATATAGTTGAATGTAAAAAAGCAAACAGAAAAGTAGATACTAGTTCAAGTCAAACATGCTGAAACTGTATGCAGGAAGGAAAGACAACAAGGAAAATGTTAACTAGTACTGAATAACAGAATTATGGGTAATTTTGTTTTTCAACAATGAGCATGTATTTTTCTTAAATCCTCACCAGAGGACATATTCACTGATTAAGAAAGAGTGGAAAGGGGGTGGAGGGAAGAGAAAGAGAAAGAGAGAGGGAGAGAAATCCTGATGTGAGGAAAAAACCAATCATCGCCTCCAGTATGCACCCCAGCTGGGGATCGAGCCTTCAGTCCAGGTGCATACCCTGCCCCTAGATGAGACCGCAGCCTCTTGTTGTATGGGACAATGCTCCAACCAACTGACACACCCAGGCAGGGCAAGCATGCATATTTTTTACACATATAACTTTTATAAATGGGGAAACGGGGGATATATCAGTGGTTTTCATAATTTATACTAATGTAGGAAAATGCCTGTTTTCATGTAATTTTTTAAAAAGGAGGCTACCCAACCCCTGTGCGTGTGTTTGGATGCTGGGAGGGTAACACCTGCATAGTGAAAGACAAGAGAATACAAGAAAACACTAGGTGATACGTCTAATACAGGTGATCTTTGGGTGACAGGATTTTTATGTCATTTTATTTTTTCTCCAATCTTCTGTATTTCTCAAATTTTCTACAATGATCAGTCTCACCTACATTTTTGTTTCATATAGAGTTAAGTGAAAGGTTTCTATTTTCTTCCTTTGTTTTCACTCTAGGTCTCAAATTCAAAGACCACCATTATTCTCTGAGGAAACAATAATTTGAAAATGACTATGAGCAATATGAAAATCTCTAGTTGAACAGAATGAAATTTTCTGAATTAGTTTAGAGTCCTCTAAATGGTACTATTTAATTCTTATATATTAGCATGTAAAGTAGCTCCCACATCCTTCATTCTTACCATTTTCACACACTAATTCAAGATGAGTTTATAGAGGTTTTTGTTTTTGTTTATTTACAATTTGAAAACTATAACTCTCACAATGATATAAACAAATTTAAAATATTTGTTTTAGTAACAATTTCATCTTTTAAATAAGTAACCACTAAATATTAAATAGATGTGAGTTCCAGTCAAGAAGGATGTGTAGGTAGAAACACTTTGCTTCCTCCCACAGCCAAAAGAAAGATAACAACCAATTTAAAAACAATAAACAACCAGAACTGCCAGAAAAATCAAACTGCATGGAACTCTGACAACCAAGGAGTTAAAGAAACATTCATCCAGACTGGTAGAAGGGGTGGAGACAGGTGGCCAGGGAAGAGGACCCCTGGCAAGGCAGCGGACCCGTGAGACCAGGCGGCAGGGCTGGTTGACCAGAAACTAAAGCCTCAAAATCTCTAGTGGTAAAACCTTGTGGGGGTTGTGAGGGTGGGAGAAACTCCCAAACTCACAGGAGAGTTCATTGGAGAGGCCCACAGGATCCTAGAACGCATACAAATCCACCCACCTGGGAACCAGCACCTGAAAAAGCACAATCCACTTATGGGAAGTGAGGGAAGTGACAGAAAGTAGGACTAGAGCAGAGCTAGCGCAGAGCATTGTTCCCTCTCTGGCCCCTCCCACCCAGCACCACAAAGCAGCAGATTGCCCTACCCTGGCGAATACCTAAGGCTCTGCCCCTTACAACACAACAGGTGCCAAGACAAAGAGATAGGACCCAAATGAAAGAACAAATCAAAACTCCATAAAAGAGCTACGCAATGAGGAGAAAGACGACAATCTGTCTGATACAGAGTTCAAAACACATGTAATCGAGATGCTTGCAGAATGAAGGAATAAATGAAGGCTACCCGAAGTGAAATAAAGGAAAATATATAGGGAGCCAAAAGGGAAGGGAAGAAAACTGGGACTCATATCAATGATTTGAATGAAAGGAAGAAATAAATATTCAACTGGGACAGAATGAAGAAAGCAGAATTCAAAAAAATGAGAAGAGGCTCAGGAACCTCTAGGACAATTTTAAACATTCCATCACCTGAATCACAGGGATGCCAGAAGGAGAAGAGGAAGAGCAAGAAATTGAAAACTTATTTGAACAAATAATGAAGGAGAATTTCCCCATTCTGGCAAAGGAAATAAACTTCCAGAAAGTTCAGGAAGCTCAGAGAGTCCCAAAGAAATTAGATCCAAGGAAGCACATACCAAGGCACATCATAATCACATTACCCAAGATTAAAGAGGAGAGAATCTTTTTTTTTAAAGATTTTACTTATTTATTTTTAGAAAGAGGGGAAAGGAAGGAGAAAGAGAGGGAATGAAACATCAATGTGTGGTTGACTCTAGCAGCCCCTACTGGGGACCTGGCCCACAACCCAGGCATGCGCCCTGACTGGGAATTGAACTGGCAACCCTTTGTTTCACAGGCCCGTGCTCAATCCACTGAGCTACACCAGCCAGGCAGAAGGAGAGAATCCTAAAAGCAGCAAAAGAAAAGGAGAGAGTTACCTGCAAAGGAGTTCCCATAAGGCTATCAGCTGATTTTTCAAAAGAAACCTTATAGGCAAGAAGAGACTGGAAAGAAGTATTTGAAGTCATGAAAGGCAAGGACCTACATCCAAGATTACTCTATCCAGCAAAGCTATCATTTAGAATGGGAGGGCAGATAAAGTGCTTCCCAGATAAGGTAAAGTTAAAGGAGTTCATCATTACCAAGCAAGTAGTATATAAAATGTTAAAGGGACTTAACTAAGAAATAGAAGAAAATCAAAAACTATGAACAATAAGGAGACAACAAACTCACAATTATCAATAACTGAATCTAACAACGAAAACAAAAAGTAAGCAAATAACTAGAACAGGAACAGAATCACAGAAATGGACATCACATGGAGGGTCATCAATGCCAGGGGGAGGGGGAGAATGGGGGGGAAGTATAGGGAATAAGAAGCATAATTAGTAGGTACAAAAAAGATGGTGGGGGGAGGCTGTTAAGAATAGGAAATAGAAAAGCCAAAGAACTTATATGTACAACCCACGGACATGAACTAAAAGGGGGTGGGACTGCTGGAAGTGAGAGGGAATGCAGCATGCACAGGGGATAAAGGGGAGGAAAAAACTGGGACAACTGTAATAGCATAATTAATAAAATATAAAAAATAAATAGATGGCCCTGGCTGGTGTAGCTCAGTGGATTGAGCATGGGCCTGCGAACCAGACGATCACGGTTCGATTCCCAGTAAGGACACATGCCTGGGTGGCAGGCCAGTTCCCAGCAGGGGACTCACGAGAGGCAACCATACATTGATATCTCTCCCCTTCTCTCCTTCCCGTCCTCTTTAAAGATAAATAAATAAAATCTTTGAGAAAATAAAATAAATAGATGTATAGATTTGCTGACATAAGAGGACATTAATGAAAGAGAAAAAACAGGTTACAAAACAGTACTGAGTATGATACTACTTTAACCCAAACTATAAACAGATATACACATATTTGCATAGGGAGATGTGTGGAGAGAGAAGCACAGTAAATTAATGGTTATCTCTGGATGATGAGAGTTTCTTTGATTTTAATTTTTTATACCTATTTCTATTTTCTAATTTTTCTATAAAATACTTATATAATTTAATTAGTAGAATTAAACTAACTTCAAAAGACATTTCAAATTTAGGGCTTTAAAAAAAACTGATTTTAGATACTTCAAGTGATTTAAGTCTTTTAAACTCACACATTCAGATAGCTAATGCTGAAGAACACAGTATATAATTGATACTAATTTGTTTCCATAACCTTTCTCATGATTTTCCTTCTGCTGCTATTATTATTACTGATGGAAGTTAGTGGAGTCTTCAGTAAGAGCAATTTTCTGTAAGCTTTTAGTCAGCTTACTTCATTTAAAGCATAATAAGGAAGAACCCTCAAATCCAAACTTTTCATGAACCAGAGGCTTAACAAAGACCAACATAAAAAATAAGTAGGTTTTTTTTTTTTACCTCTGTATCATAGGTTGGATTGTAGTCATTGTAGCCAGAATAAAGGTCATCTTCATCTGTTTCTGGGGCCAGGTGTACATTCTGCATCATTTGTACCTAAAAAAAATCATCAGTGTAAATATGCTCTTTGGATGAGGAATTTTTTAAGATTTTATTTATTTATCTTTAGAGGGGACGAGAAGGAGAGAGGGAGAGAAACATCAATATATGGTTACCTTTTGGGCATCCCCTGCTGGGAGTTGGCCTGCAGGGAACTGGCCTGCAACCCAGGCATGTGCCCTGACTGAGAATCGAACCGCGATCGTCTGGTTCGCAGGCCCGTGCTCAATCCACTAAGCTACACCAGCCAGGGCATGAATATATTTTTTAAATTTTATTTATTTATCTTTAGAGGGGAAGAGAAGGAGAGAAATATCAATGTATGGTTGCCTCTTGTGCATTCCCTGTCAGGAACTGGCCTGCAACCCAGGCATGTGCCCTGACTGGGAATCAAACCACAATCCTTCGGTTCGCAGGCCCGTGCTCAATCTACTGAGCTATACCAGCCAGGGGATAATGAATATTTCTTAATTGAATAATGTGTAGCTATTTAATAATCTTTATGGTCAAATATACTTCTACACATTTTTATGGCTTAAAACTTTTTTCACATCAAATTCTCAAAACTAGGTGTCAAAACATTCATGTGTTGCACTCATTTCACATTCATTCCAAACCTACTCTTATAAAGGACAGTGACAAGCACTAGAGAGGTATATAATTCACCGTCCAGATCATGCGCAGAAAAAGGCATGCAATAGTCAATGATAGTGCCAGGCAGAAACCATGGCACACCTACCAAAACAGCTAAATTAAAAAGACCAACAACACAAAAGGTCAACAAGGATATGGAGTAATTGGAATATCAATTGTGGGTGGGAGTGTAAAATGGTACAATTTTTTTAAAAAGTCTGGTGGTTTCATAAAGTTAACATATACAGATCTGTCCAGAAAAAAGTCCAGCCATTGTTAATATAAGAGGAAGGGTTTGCACAACATCATTGTAACCTGGCAGCCAACAAGAGTGGACTGGAATGAGCATGCATGAACAATGACAACCCTACTGTAATCATTGGGGGCAGTAGACACCATTGAGTGAGCATGTGTACTGTGTGGCTATTCCATTCAAAATGATTGAGCAAGTAGAACAACAAATCTGCATTCAATTTTGCATTAAGCTTAAACATCCTCCATTAAAACCATTCGGATGATTCAGAAGGCCACAGCTATGGGCAACTGGTGATTGGCAGCTTCATCACAACAATGCACCCACTTATGCATTGCATCACATGCAGAGTTTTTTGGCAAAACAGCAAATCACCCAAGTGATTTGGTCCCCCTGCAGCCCAGATCTGGTGCCCTGAGACCTCTGGCTTTTTCCAAAACTAAAATCACATTTGAAAGGGAAGAGATTTCAGACCGTGGTAATTGGGAGAACTGTGTGAGGTCCCAAGGTACCTACTTCAAAGGGGACTGAGGCATCACTGTCCTATGTACGATGTTTCTTGTATCTTGTATCTTGTTCAATAAATGTCTATTTTTCATATTACATCGCTGGATACTTTCTAGACAAAGCTTGTATCTCTTACAACCCAGCAATTTCATCCCAAAGTATTTGTCCAAGAGAAATGAAAATATGTCTACAAAGATATTTGTATAATGTTTGCAGGATCTTTACTGATAATAAGTCCCAAATTAAAAACAGACCAAGTGTCCATCAATACAATGAGCAAGCAAAATGTGGTATACTTATGCAGTAAAAAACTATTTAGCAGTAAAAAAATAATACATCGGGATTACACATACAGCAATATGGGCAATCTTCAGCTTCCGGGTGCCTCAGAAATGTAATGGTTTGTTCAAATACAAATTGCTAACTGCACCCCCCACCCACCCGCCCTGCGCCCGAGTTTCTGATTCAGTAAGTCCTGGGTGAAAGTCATCACCCTCCCTCGGTCCCTGAGAATGTGCATTTCTAAGCAGTTCCCAATGCTGCAGATACTGCTTGTCTGGGGACTACACTTTGAAGACTACCGTGCTGAACAAGAGCTGCCTAATTATGAGGCCCGTTTAAGTCAGTGTGGCTTACACGTATGTCGTAAAAACAGCAACGTTTAGAACCAGAGCTCCATCCTTTCTGCTGGGTTGCAGTCAGATTGAAAACAGTTTATATACAGTGAACATACAAATGTGAACTATGTGGAAAGTCAGGGCGGGAACGGTAAAACAAAGTACCCATGGATAACGGGTACTGCAGCAGAACAAAGGTAACAACTCAGGTTTGCAGGATTCTCCAAGCTATTGCAGTTTATGCACATCACAAACCTCGCGAGTTGAAATTATC
Source organism: Sturnira hondurensis (assembly GCF_014824575.4). Classification (NCBI taxonomy): domain Eukaryota; kingdom Metazoa; phylum Chordata; class Mammalia; order Chiroptera; family Phyllostomidae; genus Sturnira; species Sturnira hondurensis. Next base: position 5,762,100 of record NW_028095541.1, read on the forward strand.
TGGGGAGGATGCTCCCTCTATGGAAATCAAATGCCAGCGCAACCTTTATTCGAAATGTGAAAGGTACTTGTTTTTGATACTCTGCTGACTATGCTGGAAAGTCTCCCTCCAAGATGCCCACTGTCGTTCCTCCTAAAGCCCACTGCCAGGAAATCCATCAGATAGACGAGAAAGTGGGGTTTTAGGCCTAGAAGGCATCTTGGGAAAACAACACTTCCAGTCTTTACTGTTTTCACATTTGAGAGACTTGGGAGACTGCTGTGTCTTCGAACACCTCACGAATTCCACCTTTCCAGGCACCACTTCTCACAAACTTTACCCGACACACATTAAAGGGAGTGTTCACCTCGTCTGCTGTGAGAAGCTATAATCTGTTGCTGACCCTGGTTCCGGTGTGACTGTAACTTGGGACAGGCGGGCGCATTTACTCGATGGCACTGGGCACCCGCGGTTTGGGGCGAACAGGCGGGCCCTGGAGGACACAGCGGAGGCCAGGGAGGGTAGCGCCTCTCGGCAGCCACAGGTGGCTCGAGGCCCCAACTAGCAAACTTCCCAGTCCCTGGGTCCGGAGGGGGGCGGGGAACCCGCGCCGGCACGCCAGGCACCCCTGCCCGAGGCCCTTCTCCTACCTCGTGGTGAAGGCAGCAGGGCTACAGCAGCGGAGCCTAGGCAACCGGCGTTTTGGAGAACCTAAGGCCCTGCAGGGGCTGAGCCCAACTCCAGGCGGTAGCTACGCCGGGATCCAAGGCAACCACTCCCACAGTCCTCTGCGCCAAGGACGCGCCCCAACGAGTAGGGGGCGGGACCAAAGAGGAGAGAAGGGGCGGGGCGGAGGGGCAGAGGCCGGAGAGGAGAGAGGTGGCTTGGTGGCACGGCTCCTAGGGGGCGCTTTTAGTTTCCAGGGGCGTCCAGCTTTTCGTTTCCAGGACTGTCCAGCCTTTTGGCATCTCTGGGCCACACTGGAAAAAGAAAAGTTGTCTTGGGCCATACATTATATACATAAACACTAACGAAAACTGATGAACAAAAAAAAAGCGGCGGAGGCGGGGGTGGGGTGGGGTTAAGTAAATTTATGATTTTGTGTTGGGCTGCATTCATAGCCATACTGGGCTGCAAGTGGCCCCTGGCCGCAGGCTGAACATCCCTGCGTGGGAAGCAAAGGAAGCCAAAGTCTTACAAACCCTTTTGTAAATCAGCCAGAAAACAGATGACCGAAAAATGTCAGCCAGTACTCTAATGTGTGAGCCTTTGAATCCTGTTTTCCGTGTCATCATTGACATCCTTTGGTCACCCTCTAAAATCACTCTCCGGAGACATTTGCCTGGGAGGCTTCAGCTCCTCTTTCCTCTCCTCCTGTCCGTATTATCTCTTCCAACAGCAACCTGTGCACAGCTTCATCGGAGCTCCTCACTACTCTTGTCTGGTGAGTGCCTTAGAAGGCAGGACTGACAATTTGTGTCTGAAGCACGTAGAATTGGCTCAGAGTAAAGCTTAAGAAATGCAAAATTAATGAAAAATTAAATTCATAATTGTTTAATAAAGTTTGTTTAAATTTTAAAGATAAATGGAGGGAGGGCAGGGGGAGTCTAAAACACCAGTAATTAATGAGTTTAACATTAAGTACATGTTGGGCGACAACTCTGAATCTCTTTTGCTTTTGTTCTAGTCTATTGTGATGGTTAATTTAATGTCAACTGGACTAATTCATGGTACCTAGCTTTTTTTCAAACACCAGTCTGGATGATGTTGTAAAAATATTTCTTTATGTGGTTAGCAGTTATAACAGTAGACTGTGAGTAAAGCAGATTATCCTCCATACTGTGGGTAGGCCTCATCCAATCAGTTGAAGGACTTCAGAGAAAAGATTGATGTTCTCCAAGAAGAAGGGAATGCTGCCTCCAGACTTGAATGGCACCATTAACTTTTCCCGGCTCTCCAGTCCGCCCTGTTGATTTTTCAATTTTGGACTTGGTAGCCCTCAAAACTCACTCTTTCTCTCTCTGGATAAACACACACACACACACACACATATATATATATACATACTTACACATACATAGTAAGTATATATACATACATCCTTTTGGTTCTGTATGGAGGACACTGGTTAATACAGCTATTTTTCAAGGATGTTTGTTTAGGGACAAGCTTTGGAAGATTGAGGTAGTTGTCTCCTTTCAAAGAAGAAGGCGGGTTTCTAGCTGTCCAGTATGTTAAAGATTGTCTCCCTCTGGGGCCAAGGCTGGGCACTTTGGCTTGCTATACATCATAAAAGACTGAGATTTTTTAAGCTTATGGTTCCACAGCTGTGAAACAAACCCCTTGCATGTGCAGCAGGCTAATGGGACCTGGGCAGCAAGGGTAACTGAAGGGAATATGATGTTCCTGCTGCTGGCTGTGCTGTGCTGTAAATGATCAAGTCCATTGTCTTTGACCCAGTACTTTCTACCATTGTTCATGAAACTGTTAGCTTGGAAATCTGGTAAAATCATACAAAGTTCTTCATAGTATCTATCTACAGTGCCTAGCTCAATGCAGATTTCTACTACATATTTATTGAATTAATTAGTAAACACTGTAGTGTCCTTCACATCACTGCACTTCAATACACAGAGACAATTTTCATTATCTCTTTAGGTCTCCAGGCTATACATTTCTAGCTCCCTCCCTCAAAAAATTTTTCTTATTGAAAACAAATTCAAGTTCCTTTAAGCTTGGTTGCTGTTTTTTTTAATTTATTGATTGATTTTGGAGAGAGAGAAACATCAGTCTGTTGTTCCACCCATCTATTCATTGATTGATTGATTATTGTATATGTCCTGACTGGGGATCAAACCCACAACCTTGGGGTATGGGGATGATGCTTATACCCCAAGGTATGTTCCTTCCAGGAAGGGATCAATCATCTTCATTTTAAATATTGGAAGGTAGCTGCTGTTCATTGACCACACCCTATATCATCAGAAAAAAAATGTTAGGACCACATTGCTGGTATTACTAATGTATAAGCTCCACAGGCAGCAGTGATTTTTGTCATTTTCACTCTAGGCTCTGCCCCCAGTGCCTAGAGAAGTGCCTGAAACTAGGTGACTCTCAGTAATTATTTATTGAGCAAATGGTCAGGGGCTGTAATTGATCACATATAGAGGTGGTAGTGAGTGGGAAGCAAGGAAGAAGCAGTTTGGCAAAAGCTGGTACAATTTATTAACATGGGGAACACAGAGGAGAAGCAGGTGTGGGAAAGGAAATACACTTACTTTTAAACATGTTGGGTTTCAGACACCCATAAAAGTAGGCAAATGAAGGTGCTGAGTAGGCAATTGCATAGAAAGATGTAAAGCTGAGAAGTGACACCATCTGCAGACAGACATTTGGAATTTATTGACTCCTAAAATTGATTATCTAGAAATTTGGGGGTTAATGAGCTTGCTGCAGGGGAGCAGGATGTAGAAACATGCACAAAAAAGGAGCCCCGCGTTGAGCCTTTGGAAGCCAGGGGACTTTGGGAAGGGTGGGACCAGGGCATGGCTACTGACTGGAGTGACTTGTGTTCTGGGTGGTGACTGAGGAAAACAGGGATGTGAGATGGCATGGATGTAGATGTGACAGCCTGTGGGAGAATTTGGGCTCATAGTTCTAACAGGATTCTGCTATAGCCTGAAAGAAGGGCTCAGTGGCTCTGGCAAGAGATGCAGCATTCCCTCTGTTCATGGCTGGCTATGGAGGGCAGCTGCAGAGCATCTGCAGGGGCTGGTAACCAGGAGCAAGTGAGCACCCATCCTGCGGAGGGTGGGCATGTTCAGCCTGCTTTGATACATCATGGGGCAGGGTCAGTGCTCTTGAAGGTCTTGATTATCTTTTGTTCACCAGTAATTCAACCAAGACTGCCACTTCCCTCAGTCCCCCTAGCACCTGGAGGGTCTGGGCAACCATCATTCCTTGGCTATCTGGTTACCATAACATCCTGACTTTCCCTACCACTTCCTCTCTCTCTATTCCTCCGTCTTCCATCTTGCTCTCATTCCATCTGTTCTCCATGCTGTAGCCAAATTGATTATCCTTAAGTGAAAATCTGGTCACATTATTCTCTGCTTAGAACCTTGTGGTGCTCTCTCCCCCTACTCTGCCCCAACCTCTGGACAAATTAAATTTTGAAACTCCATAATGTGGCTTATAAGTCCCTTTATAGTCTCAGTACTCAGCATTCTTTGTTGCTGCCCCCCACCCCCAAATTCTTGCCAACTTAAGTCAAAAAGGATATTTTTTGAAAGCTATCAGGTAACTGAGAATTGTCAGAAAGACTAAAGGAAGGGAACGAAGCAACAGAAGGTCAGGGAGGTAAGGCACAGCCAAAATTGTGCTACAGGGACAATCTGCCTACCTTAACAAAGACTGACCTTCCCTGTGTGTTCAAGACTCAAGGAGTTACCATCCTGTGGTATTTTCACTTGCACAGTCAGGAAAATCCTGAGCTAGTCAGGACAAGTTGGTCACCTTACTTAGTCTGCTGCTATAGGCATCTGCCATCTTGATACCTTGATACCTGCCAACCTCTTGACACCTGCCATGTCGCCATTGGACACTTGGCACACAGCTGCACTCTGTTGCCTCTGGCACTTTCTGTTTTACCTGTAGGTTCTGGGCTCCATCATAGGCATCCTGACCTTCATGCCTCTTCCTCCTGAGTCAGAGTCCCAGAGGTGAGCATGAGCCAGTCAAATGCCATGTTCTAGCTTTCAGGGAGCTCAAAGAGAGGGTGTCTGCTCCCCTAAACTTCCTCCCACCTTTTGAGAGCTCCTCCTAAAGTGCAAAGGCTGTTCCGCTGTTGGGCAGCCAAAAATGACAAGTGTCTGCGACCCTTCCCTTCCTTTGCCATGCTCACCTGCTCATTATGCCCCAGCCACGTTCCTTTCAAGTTTCTGAAAGGCACCCTGACCTTGCTCACCCTCGACCTTCATTCATGCTGGTCTTTCTTCCTGAAATGGTCTTTTCTCTCATTCTGTTAGTCTGGCCACCCCTTTTTGAAGAAGGCTTTCCCTAGTTCCCTAATTCCTGGTGCATTAGTTTAGGATTACCATAATAAAATACTACAGACTCCTGCCAAGATGGAGGCATAGGTGGAAACACTGTGCCTTCTCCCACAACCAAGTTTGAATATAACTAAGGTTTGGATAAACAAAGACACAGCCAAAGAACAGAAAATTGAATTATACGGAAGTCCGACAAAAACAAACCGATCAACCGGGACGGTAAGAGGGGCGGAGCCAGCAGTGGAGCAGGGTCGGGCAGAAAAGATCCCCAGACCTAGCCTCGCAAGTAGCCCGGACCCAGTCAGGGTGTGGGGCAGACTGACCGCAGTCGCACATTTGCGAACAGTGAGACGGACCACGCAGGACCCAGGGGGCGAACCCAGTGGAGGGCTAATGGCGGTGGCGCATTCACGTGCAGTGGGACGAAATGGGCGGGCCCAGGTGACAGTGGCAGCTGCAGCACCAGTGGGGGCCACGGCAACAGGGGTAGGCAGGACGCCATAGTTCCTCTTTGACCCTGGCCCCACATACAGCATCACAACCCAGCGACTTAGTTGCCCTGCTCTGGTGAACACCTAGGGCTCCAATCCTGCTATGGAACAGGCACGAACAGCCCAAAAGATGGAGCAAGAAGAACTCAAAGCCCCAGAGCCAATAACTCTCAGCGACCAAGAAATTGCCAGCCTCTCAGAAGCACAATTCAAGACACTGTTTATCAGGATGCTCACAGAACTGGTTGCTTATAGTCACAAATTAGAGGAACATATGAAGGCTAAACTAATTGAAATGAAGGGAGATGTCCAGGAAACAAATAGTGATGGAAAGGAAACTGGGACTCAAATCAATGGAATGGACCAGAAGGAAGAATGAAACATCGACCAGAAAGGAATGAAGAAATGAGAATTCAAAAAAATGAGGAGAGGCTTAGGAACCTCCAGGACATCTTTAAATGTTCCAACATCCAGATTATATGGGTACCAGAAGGGGGAAAGAAACAGCCACGAGTGGAACACTTATTTGAACAAATAATAAAGGAGAACTTCCCCAGTCTGGCAAAGGAAATAGACTTCCAGGAAATCCAGGAAGCTCAGAGAGTCCCAAAGAAGTTGGACCCAAGAAGGAACACACCAAGGCACATCATAATTACATTAGCCAAGACTAAAATGAAGGAGAGAATCCTAGAAGCAGCAAGAGATAAGGGGACAGTCACCTACAAAGGAGTACCCATCAGACTGTCAGCGGATTTCTCAAAAGAGACCTTACAGGCAAGAAGGGGCTGGAAAGAAGTATTCCAAGTCATGAAATCCAAAGACCTACAGCCAAGATTGCTTTATCCAGCAAAACTTTCATTTAGAATGGAAGGACAGATAAAGTGCTTCTCAGATAAGGTCAAGTTCAAGGAGTTCATCATCACCAAGCCCTTATTATATGAAATGCTAAAGGGACTTATCTAAGAAAAAGAAGATGAAAAATATGAACAGTGAAAGGACAGCAAACTCACAGTTATTAACAACCACACCTAAAACAAAAGCAAACCAAGAGGACAGCTAGATCAGGAGTGGAACCATAGAAATGAAGAACACATGGAGGGTTAGCAATAGGGGAGTGGGAGGAGGAGAAGGGGGGAGAAGGTACAGAAAATAGCATAGACAGTAGGTAGAAAATAGATATGGGGGAGGGCAAGAATAGTGGGGGAAATATAGAATCTAAAGAACTTGAGACACGTGGTTACAAACTAAGGGGGGGAGAATGGTGGGGGAGGGAGTGTGTGGGTGGAGGAGAATGAAGAGGGGGGAATAGAACAACTGTAATGGTATAATCAATAAAATATATATTTAAAAAAGAAAATACTACAGACTAAGTGGCTTCAACAACAGAAAATTATTTTGTCACAGTTCTAAAGGTTGGAAGTCTGAGATCAAGGTGTTGGCAGGGTTGGTTTCCTCTCAGGTCTCTCTTTTTGATTTGTAGATGGCCCCTTGCTTGCTGTCTCTTCACATATTAGTCCCTCTGTACATGGACACTGTGGTGTCTCTCTGTGTGTCCTAATCTTCTCTTTTTATAGGGTCACACATTAGATTGGATTAAGGGTCTCTAAGGGTCTCTCTTTAACTTAATCTCCTCTTTAAAGGCGCAGTCTCCAGATAGTCACATTCTGAGGTCCTGGGGGTTAGGGCTTCAATACATGAATTTTGGGGGATATGATTCAGTTCATAACACCTGGTTTGTAATAGGTCCTGAGAATTCCCATAGCAGGTTATACAACTATCAGAGCATGTAATGAAGTTGTATAGTTACTATGTATCCGTACAAGTTTACCCAGGTAGTCTACATGGATTCCCACCCCAGCATAGCAAAACTTGGTTTATATAATAAGCAATTTATTAGGCACTATGAAAACCTGTCACCTATTCTGCCCAGAAAAATACCATGAAATGCTATGATTGCCCATTAAATATTTAAAATTATCAATATTGAGAATTATTAAGACCTTTTTATACCTTAAAAGTTAGAAACAAGTGAGATGAAAAATGCAGAGAGAAAAAATGTTTTATTGTCTTTGAAATAACCGAGACCGGCTCTTTCCTGGGGCCAGTGACATGCCCAGGGAAATTTACAATCCTTTTCACACTTATTAGGAGGGTAGTCGTCACTCAGTGTTATAAAAAGGGGATCACTGAAGTTTCAGACCCTCTTTTTCTGTTACTGTTAGTGTGACATGGCACAACCCATGCTCCTGCCTGAGTGTTTTATTAAGGACTTTCTTCGTTTTGAAATGTGCAATAAAAAGAATGATTAGACTCAATTTTGCATATTCAACATTAAATATAGTGGACTCTGTCCCTTCAGAGCTGATTGAATGACATTCAGATTCCTGAATGTGAAAAACACTCTTTTTCCAAACGGGCTCAAATCGAGTCCAGAGAAAACATCTTCATGGCCTCTGGGGAGAATCCTTGGACTGTAAATTGTGGATGGACAGTATACTCACGGTTTAGCTCAATTCTCACACTTTGTGGTCAGGCCAGTTAGATTCCTTATTTGCAAGTTACAAATTAACTTGAGACTGCCAATAATTACAATCTGTGCTAAAATAAACGGACATTGGACTGTAAATTACCCTAATGAAAGCGTCCTACCTCTATCCACACCACGAAAAACACAGTCATTAATAAGTTGAAATGAGTATGTAATATGCCAAGAGGCATGAGGTATTTCAGGTTGTGCCCACATTATTGCATGTCTCTTTGTTTATTTCATGTGGTAGCATATGAAAGAAATAAAGCACAGTATAAGGAATTCTAATATATAACTAGGAAATACTGACTAAAGTCCAATCATTAATTTTATAGCTTATTGTTTGCCAAAGAGGTCAAGATACATAATGACTAAGCATTATCATGACTTTTGAAGAATGAAAAAGGCAAGCTCTTGGCCTTAACATAACTCAATTGGATGGTACGCTTAAAAATAAAATTAATGATACTGGCTACAAAATCACCCAAGTGTGGTAGTCACACAGTCAGTACAAAACATTCAGTTGCTTTTCCCTTTGCTTTCTCTTTTGAATCTTTTATCTTTTTGTCCTGGTTCATTCTTGACACTTAAATCTAATTCTAAAATGCCATAATCAGTCCTTGCCTGGTGGCCCAGTTGGCTGGAGCATTGTCCCATGCAGCAAAAGCTAGCAGGTTCAATCTCTACTTGTGGTGTGTGCTGGAGGTGACTGATAGATGTTTCTCTCTCTCTCTCTCTCTCTCTCACACACACACACACACACACACACACACACACACACACAGAGGTGCTTCTCTCTCTCTTTTCCCTCCCATTTGCTCTAAAAATCAATAAGCATATGCTCAGGTAAAGATTTTTTAAAAAATTTTAAATGCCACAACCATCTCCTAACTTTATTGATACCAAAGATTCTTAACATATACAACAAATAAGAGCCTGATAATCCAGTTGATTTGTGTAAGTGTCTAGAATTACCCACATGTTTATCATAACTCTTCAATTTTCTTTTGAATTTTCCATCCCAAATGATAGTTGTTCAGTAAAAAATATGCCTTAGTAAGCTGAGGGTTTCAGAGGGATTCTTGAGAATTGTGTTGTTTACCACTTTCTAGGTATAAGCAAAATTTCAGTTTCTATTCTCACCAGTTTTGCCATGAATTTGCAGGCGTTTATACAGTCTGCATCCAAAGCTGTCTACATGTGGTCCTCACCTGTCATTCTAACCATATTATCTTCTGTTAGGGAGAAATAAGACCCTGGGAACAAATATTAGGTACTGAGCAAATACTAGGCACTCAAGCAAGGATCCTGATCCAGGTCTGGGATAAGATGCTGGGAACTTGGTCTGTGTCAGAAAAATAGAATCTCAAAGTTCTGGAGCTCGCAGGGAATATCCAGAGGACTAATATACATCTTAGTTGAGGTTCCAAAGTAAGATTCCCCTTTCCACGCATCTCTCACTTTAAAAACCAGCAGAGTGCTCCAGATTTGAAGTAATAAACTTGTATTCGGTGTGGAAGGGGATGGTTGATTAAAACTGGGGAGTGGGGAAGAGGGAACAAAGAAAAGTGGAAAACACTAATAATTGTTCGAATACCTTTTACAGCTGGAAACTGGTAAAAAAAAAAAAAAAAGGCGGCTGATGGTACATTGTAAACGCTGCCCTGGTGCTTGGAGCAAACCAGGGACCATGAGAAAGGGTTTCTTAGAGAATCGGCACTCTTTGGCCCTTTCATGACCCTCACACACAGCACTGCTGTTCCAGCCACACCTTTCATGCTGCTCCAAAGCTGACTCTGAAATGGCCATTTGTGCGATGTATGTGCAAAGTAAACATCCATCGCTTTGGCTTTTCTTTTCCTGATTTCAGAAGAGCTTGCTTGTAAAAAGCCTCATTCACTAGAACATGTCAGTTTTTTTCTACTTGCCTAAAATGTAATTAAATAAGCTTCATAATAACAGATGTGAATTTAGCATTTGAACTTGAAAGTAGGATTGGTGAAGACTGGAATGTGGTTTGGAAAAAACCCAGTAACTTTTCTTCAATCCAAAATAAACACCTGCTCATGCATCATCCACAGTCACAAAAAACTCAGAACTCTCAAATACCCAAAACTCTGAGAGTATTGTACAAAGCTATATAACACAGAGAAGTTAAGTGCATTATACTGTCAGCATTAAATATTTTTATTCATCTGTGTCAGCTACACATAGTGTCTAACTGTAACATATTGATTAATTAATTAATTCATTCATTCATAGAATGTCAAAAATGGATAAGCCAGAAATATGGCTTTCCTGGCAGAAGGAAGAACACGCATACGCTGCACTGTCTAAATTGGTAACCATTAGGTACAGGTAATTATTTGAAATGAAATTTAAGTTAATTCAAATAAAAAATTCAATTCCTCAGTCTCATTAGACACCTTCCAAGTGCTTGATAGCCACACATGACCCATATCTACCGTGGTGGAGAGGACACATAAAGAACATTTCCATTACCACGGAAAGTTCTACTGGACAGGGTTGGGAGGGTGGAGAGAATATTAAAATAATCTGACAGCCCTGTTTAAAAACAACTTTGAATAGACTACATTTGTTTGTAAGCCCCAAAGCATGGTCATTAGTGACCTCATAGTATTTTTAAAAGGTATGTGAGGTAAACTTTTCTGATTATCTATGATAATACAATACACAATATTGGGGGTTGAATCAATGTTATATTAATGTGCTTCAAAATTTTGCTTATGAAGAACCTGAAGTCACTTCACTGAAATATTGGTAATCTTCCCTTTCATTTGGTTTCTGATTGGGAAAAGTGAGAGTGGTTTGGGAAGATAAAAGCCTTTGTCTTTTTTGTCATGGTTTGTATATAGAAATGTTTAATTGTGCCAAAAGACAAAAAGATTCTTCCTTTTTTTTCATCACACGTGTGTCTCTACCCAGTAATGACTTTGAAAGTGCCATCTGAGTACTTTCTCAAAAACTGCAGTAAGGAAAATCAAGGGTCATTTCATTGTCTTGTTTGCGAAGTAAAACTACATGCTTGTTTATTTAGCCTCTCACCTTCTCTCTTGGTTTTTTCCTTTTTGCTCAATCCTCCACCCACTAACTTCCCTCCCACTAGCTGTCATCCTGCTCTCTAACTTTGACTCTGTCTCTATTTTGCTTGTTAGTTCAGTTTGTTCACTAGATTTCACATATAAGTAAAATCATATGCTATTTGTCATTCCCTGACTGTCTTATTTCATTTAGCATAATGTTCTCTAGGTCCATCCATACTGTCAAAAAGGGTAAATTTTTCTTCTTTTTATGACTGAGTAGTATTCCATTGTGTAAATGTACCATAGCTGTTTTATCCACTTGTCTACTGAGGGACACTTGGGCTGCTTCCATATATTGGCGATTGTAATGATGCTGCAATGAACAAGGGGTGCTTATGTTCTTCCAAATTAGTGTTTTGGATTCCATTGGATATATTGCCAGTGGTGGGATCACTGGGTCAAAAGATAGATCCAGTTTTAATTTTTTGAGGTATGTCCATACTGCTTTCCACGGTGGCTGCACCAATCTGCATTCCCACAAACAGTGCAAAAGGGTTCCCCTTTCTCCACATCCTCTCCAGCACTTGTTGTTTATTGATTTACTGATTATAGCCATTTTGACAGGTGTGAGATATCTCGTTGTGGTTTTACTTTGCATTTCTTTGATGTTTAGTGACATTGAGCATCTTTTCGTATGTCTATTGACCATATGTATGACTCTTTGGAAAAGTGTCTATTAGGGTTCCTTGATCATTTTTAAATTGGGTTGGTTATTTTTTTGATGTTGAGTTGTATAAGTTCTTTATAAACTTTAGATGTTAACTCCTTATCAGAGGTATCGGTGAATATGTTCTCCCAATATGCAGGTTGTCTTTATTTTGTTGATATTTTCCATGGCTGTGCAAATACTTTTTAGTTTAAGGTAGTCCCATTTGTTTATTTTTTTCCTTTGTTTCTCTTGCCTGGGAAGATATATCTGAAAAAAATTTCTATGAGCAACATCTGAGATTTTGCTGCCTATGTTTTCTTGTGTTATTTTTGTGGGTTCAGGTCTAACATTTAAGTCTTTAATCCATTTTGAATTTATTCTTGTGTGTGGTGTAAGAAGGTGATCTAGTTTCATTTTCTGCATGTATCAACACAATTAATTGAATAAACTGTCTTTAGCCCATTGTATGTGTTTGCTTCCTCTGTTGAATATTAACTGACTATAAAGGTATGGGGTTTGTATCAGGGCTCTCAATTCTGTTTCATTGATCTTTGTGCCTGTTTTTATGCCAGTACCATGCCGTTTTGATTACTATGGCCTTATAATATAGTTTGATTTTAAATAGTATCGTTTTTCCAACTTGGTTCTTCTTTATCAGGATCACTGTTGCTATTGGAGCCTTTGGTGATAGCATAAAAAATTTTAAATATTAGTTTTACTTCTGAGAAATACACCATTTGAATCTTGATAAGAATTGCCTTGAATCCATAGATTGTTTTGGGTAGTATGAACATTTTAATGATGTTAATTCCTTTTTTAAAATATATTTTATTGATTATACCATTACAGTTGTTCTATTCCCCCCCTTCATTCCCCTCCACCCACACACTCCCTCCCCCACCATTCTCCCCCCCTTAGTTTGTAACCACGTGTCTCAAGTTCTTTAGATTCTATATTTTCCCCACTATTCTTGCCCTCCCCCATATCTATTTTCTACCTACTGTCTATGCTATTTTCTGTACCTTCTCCCCCCTTCTCCTCCTCCCACTCCCCTGTTGCTAAACCTCCATGTGTTCTTCATTTCTATGGTTCCACTCCTGATCTAGCTGTCCTCTTGGTTTGCTTTTGTTTTAGGTGTAGTTGTTAATAACTGTGAGTTTGCTGTCCTTTCACTGTTCATATTTTTCATCTTCTTTTTCTTATATAAGTCCCTTTAGCATTTCATATAATAAGGGCTTGGTGATGATGAACTCCTTGAACTTGACCTTATCTGAGAAGCACTTTATCTGTCCTTCCATTCTAAATGAAAGTTTTGCTGGATAAAGCAATCTTGGCTGTAGGTCTTTGGATTTCATGACTTGGAATACTTCTTTCCAGCCCCTTCTTGCCTGTAAGGTCTCTTTTGAGAAATCCGCTGACAGTCTGATGGGTACTCCTTTGTAGGTGACTGTCCCCTTATCTCTTGCTGCTTCTAGGATTCTCTCCTTCATTTTCATCTTGGCTAATGTAATTATGATGTGCCTTGGTGTGTTCCTTCTTGGGTCCAACTTCTTTGGCACTCTCTGAGCTTCCTGGATTTCCTGGAAGTCTATTTCCTTTGCCAGACTGGGGAAGTTCTCCTTTATTATTTGTTCAAATAAGTGTTCCACTTGTGGCTGTTTCTTTCCCCCTTCTGGTACCCATATAATCTGGATGTTGGAACATTTAAAGATGTCCTGGAGGTTTCTAAGCCTCTCCTCATTTTTTTGAATTCTCATTTCTTCATTCCTTTCTGGTTGGATGTTTCATTGTTCCTTCTGGTCCATTCCATTGATTTGAGTCCCAGTTTCCTTTCCATCACTATTTGTTTCCTGGACATCTCCCTTCATTTCAATTAGTTTAGCCTCCATATGTTCCTCTAATTTGTGACTATAATCAACCAGTTCTGTGAGCATCCTGATAAACAGTGTCTTGAATTGTGCTTCTGAGAGGCTGGCAATTTCTTGGTCGCTAAGAGTTATTGGCTCTGGGGCTTTGAGTTCTTCTTGCTCCATCTTTTGGGCTGTTCGTGCCTGTTCCATAGCAGGATTGGAGCCCTAGGTGTTCACCAGAGCAGGGCAACTAAGTCGCTGGGTTGTGATGCTGTATGTGGGGCGGGGGTCAAAGAGGAACTATGGCGTCCCGCCTGCACCTGCCACCGTGGCCCCCACTGGTGCTGCAGCTGCCACTGTCACCTGGGCCCGCCCATTTAGTCCCACTGCACGTGAGTGCGCCACCGCCGTTAGCCCTCCACTGGGTTCGCCCCCTGGGTCCTGCGTGGTCCGTCTCACTGTTCGCAAATGTGCGACTGCGGTCAGTCTGCCCCACACCCTGACTGGGTCCGGGCTACTTGCGAGCCTAGGTCTGGGGATCTTTTCTGCCCGACCCTGCTCCACTGCTGGCTCCGCCCCTCTTACCGTCCCGGTTGAACGGTTTGTTTTTGTCAGACTTCCGTATAATTCAATTTTCTGTTCTTTGGCTGTGTCTTTGTTCTCCAAACCTTTTTGTAGTCAGACTTGGTTGTGGGAGAAGGCACAGTGTTTCCACCTATGCCTCCATCTTGGCGCTAATGATGTTAATTCTTCCTATTCATGAGCACAGTGTGTGCTTCCACTTATTTGTGTCTTTTCAATTTATTTCTTCAGTGTCTTATAATTTTTTGAGTACAGGTCTTTTATATCTTTGGTTAGCTTTATTCCTAGGCATTTTATTCTTTTTGAAGCAATTGTGAATGGGATTGTTTTCTTAACTTCCCCTTCTGTTAGTTCACTATTGGCATATAAAAATGCAACTGATTTCTGGATATTAATTTTGTATCCTGCTACTTTGCTGAATTCATTTATCAGTTCTAGTAGTTTCTTGGTGGAATTTTGGGGGTTCCCTATGTACAGTATCATGTCACCTGCAAAAAAAGACAGTTTGACTTCTTCTTTTCTAATTTGGATACCTTTTATTTCTTCTTCTTGTCTGATTGCTGTGGCTAGGATATCTAGTACTATGTTGAATAAGAGAAGTGAAAGCAGACATCCCTGTCTTGTTCCCAATCTAAGAGGAATGTTTATAGGTTTTGCCCAATGACTATGATGCTGGCAGTGGGTTTATCATATATGGCCTTTATTATGTTTAGGTATATTCCCTGTAACTTCCACTTTGTTGAGAGCTTTTATCATTAATGGTGCTCAATTTTATCAATAGCTATTTCTGCATCCATTGATAAAATCATGTAGTTTTATTCTTCAATTTGTTTATGTCATGAATCACATTTATTGACTTGGAAATGTTGTAACATCATTGCATTTGCATAGTAAATCACACTTAATCATGGTGTGTGATCTTTTTGAAGCATTGCTATAGTTGAATTGCTAATATTTTTTAAGGACTTTAGCATCTACATTCATCAGTGATATTTGCCTATAAATTTTTTCTTTGTAGTGTCTTTATCTGGTTTTGGAATTAGGATAATGCTGGCATCTTAAAATGAGCTTGGGAACCTTCTCTCCTCTTGAATTTTATGAAATAGTTTGAGAAGGACGGGTGTTAGTTCTTCTCAAAATGTTTGGTAACATTCACCTGTGAAGCCATCTGGTCCAGGACTTTTTTTGGTGGGAGTTTTTTTTTTTTATTACTGGTTCAATTTCATTAGGTATAATCTGTCTATTCAGAGTCTCTGTTTCTTTCTGATCTAGTTTTGGAAGATTATATGTTTCTAGAAATTTATCTATTTCATCCAGGTTGTCCAGTTTGTTAGCATATAATTGTTCATAATACTATCTTACTATCCTTTGTATTTTTTGGTGTCAGTTATTATTTCCCCTCTTCCATTTCTGATTTTATTTATTTTGGCCCTTTCTCTTATTTTCTTGATGAACCTGGTTTAAGGTTTGTCAATTTTATCTTTTCAAAGAATCATCTCTTAGACTCATTGACCTCTTGTATTTCTTGTATTATTTTTTGACTTTATTTCATTGATTTCTTCTCTGATCTTTATTATTTCCTTCCTTCTACTCACCTTGGGTTTGTTTGTTGTTCTTTTTCAGTTGTTTTAAAGTATAAAATTAGATTTTTCATTTGAGTTTTTTCCTTTTTTTTTGATATGGGCCTGTAGCGCTATGAATTTCCCTTTTAGGGTTACTTTTCCAGTGTCCCACAGATTTTGATTGTTGTGTTCTCATTTTCATTTGTTTCAAGGTATCTTTTGATTTTTTCCTTGATCTAATTTTGACCCATTTATTGTTTAGTAACATGTTATTTAGCTTCCATGTTTTGTGTGGTTTTCAGTGTTGTTCTTGTGATTGATTTCTAGTTTTATAGCATTGTGGTCAGAGAAGATGCTTGAAATGATTTAAATCTTCCTGATTTTATTGAGATTTATTTAGTGTCTGAGTATCTGGTCTATCCTAGAAAATGTTTTATGTGTACTTGAAAAGTATGTATATTCTGCTGTGTTGGTGTAAAATGCTCTGAAGATATCAATTAAACCCATTTGATCTAGTGTGTTGTTTAAGGTCCCTGTCTCCTTGTTAATTTTCTGTGTGGAAGATCTATCCATTGAAGTCAATGGGGTGTTAAAATCCCCAAATATGACTGTATTTCTGTTAATCTTTCCCTTTATGTTCATCAAGATTTGCTTTACATACTAGGTGCTCCTATGTTTGGTGCATAAATGTTTACTAGGGTTATAGAGTTATATCCTCTTGTTGGATTGTCTCCCTTATCATTATGTAGTTTTTTCCCCTCTTACTCTAGTTTTGGTTTTGAAGTCCGTTTTGTCAGATATGAGTATGACTACTCAAGCTTTCTTTCCTTTCCATTTTGATAAAATATCTTTTTTCAGCCCTTTACTTTTAGTCTGTGTTTATCTTTTGATCCAAGATGGGTCTGTTGGATGCTGTTGCAGACTGCTCTACCTGGTTTTTGGAATTGTATCTCAACCCCTGGTGGTTAAGGGCGAAGGACAACCTTCGGAATGCCAGCTGCAGGAGACAAAGCTTGTCTCTGGTAGCAAACGCTGCCTCAGTTTCTTCTTCCTGTACCCAAAGCTTGGTCAGAAGCTTTGACGAGTAAGACCCCTCACAGCAGGGGGCAACCTAAGTCAGACTTGATCACTTGGGAGGCCTTCATGGAAGGACTCGGGGGGCTGCAACAAGGAGCAATGGACTCTCACCCTCCAGCTTTGACATAGCCTGAGTCCCCATGTTCTCTGGGAGAAGTGCTTCCTGGCTCTAATCCCCTTAAGCCTGAATACCTGATGGGGAGAGGTGCAGCTCCTTGCCTTGCTAGAGCGTGTCCTGGGGAAAAATCTGGCATCACAAAGACTTCCTGATAAACCTGTGAAATCTGCTCTGCTAAGAGTGCCTTCATTCATATGTTAAGGGTTCGAGCAAGAAACCCTAAAACTCTGTTCCTGAAAGACTCTGACTCATAGTAAGCCCTCAGATTTCTTTATACTGTTTGATCCTTGCTGCCATATATTCCTGTGTATTACAACCCAATAAAAGGCCCTAGAAGAGGGGGCTTGAGGCCTTTTTCTCCTCAAAAAAACCTGGCTGCTACTGGCCTTTTTCCTCTGAGAAACTGGCCACTGCTCACTTCTCCTCCCCAGGCAGATCACATCATGTTTTGGTCATATTCACTCTCATCCATGGCACTTGGGGAGACTTATGAGGGATGTCGCTACCACAGGAGGCAACATATGTAATTGTCTTATTTTCTCACCCATTCAACTACCCTATGTCTTCTAGTTGGAGAATTTAAGCCATTTATGTTTAAGGTGATTGTTGATAGATATGTATTTAGTGCCATTTTATTGTTGTACTATTTTCCTGGTTTTTTTTCTTTCTCTTTTTCTTCTTTTCTTAAAGTAAACCTTTTAACATTTGTTGCAGTACTGGTTTGGTGTTAACAAACTCCTTTAGCTTTTTCTTGTCTGGGAAGCTCTTTATTTCTCTTTCAACTTTACATAATAGCCTTGCTGGGTAAAGTAGCCTTGGTCATAGTTTCTTGCTTTTCACTACCTTGAATATTTCAAACCACTCCCTTCTGGCCTGAAATGTTTCTTCTGATAAATCTGATGACAGTCTATGGGTGCTTCCTTGTATGTAACTACCTGTTTTTATCTTGCAACTTTTAGCATTCTTCCTTTTTTTAAGACTTCTGATTTTAATTATGATGCATCTTGGTGTAGTCCTCTTTGGATCCAACATGTTTTGTACTCTGAACTTTCTGGACTTGTGTGTCCTTTTTCTTCACCAGATTAGGGAAGTTGTCAGTCATTATTTCTTCAAATAGGTTCTCAATCCCTTGCTTGCTCATCTTTCTGGTATTCCTATGATACAGATGTTGTTATGCTTCATGTTGTCCCATAAATTTCTTAAGTTTTCCTCATTTCTTAAAATTACTTTTTCTTTTTCCTGCTCTGCCTCAATGATTTTTTCTAGCTTGTTTTCCAAGTCACTAATTTGCTCCTCTGCTTCACCTAACCTACTATTTATTCCTTCTGGTATTATTTATTTCAGATATTGCATTCTTTGTTTTTGTCTGGTTCTTTTTTATGGTTTCAATGTCTTTTTTCATGCTGTTGATTATCCTTGTAATCATTACTCTAAACTATCTGATAAGTTTCTTGTCTCCATTTCCTTTAGTTCTTCTTTTGGATAATTCTTTTCTTTCATTTGGGATCTGTTTCTTTGTCTTCCCATTTTGGCTGCTTCTTTGTATTTGTTTCTATGTATTAGGCAGATCTGCAAAGACTCTGGTGCAAATCTATGTCAGATACTCCCTGTGACTGGTCCTGGGCAACCAATTTGGAGCTATCAGCGACCCAGAGCTTGTGCCTCCCTCTATTGGGCATGTGTGTGCGTGTGCAGAAAGAACCAGGCTGCACACAAAGGCAGTCTTTTACCAGCACCAAGCCTGTGGTTAGTGTTGCATCTACCAACCACGAGAACAAATGTCAGAGACTTTCAGGGTTTCAAAGATGTTACTTTATTGGCCAAGTTTAACCTGTGCAGAGGCGAACTCTCAAAGTGTCCAGAGACACGGTGCCCGCAGGGGCTGCAAACGAGAGTCGTGCCTAGCGCTTACAGCCAAGTACTTATATAGGGGCAAGCAAGCAAGCGTTGCACAGAAGCAGATGTGGCAGTTAGCTGTTGGCTCACAGAGCCCGAGAGCGGGAACAGGGTGGGGTCTGACTCAACTGAAAGGAAAATTTTGAAACTAAACAGATGGCAATCAACTTACAGGATGTTTGCTAGGGACACAGGCTCCTTGGGGCTGAGACTATTTTTCTTGTTCCCAACATTCCCCTGTTTTCTTTGGGGGTATGTCAAACCTTTGACTCTTCATCACTCGGGAGGATGGTGTAGGGTTGGGAGAGTACCATCAGCTTAATCACTTCAATTCTCTCCTTGATGAAAGCAAGTACTTTATTTAACATAATAGGTCCTATGGTGACTACTAATAAGAGCACTAGGAGTGGTCCAGCAATAGCAGATATAAGGGTGGTTAGCCAAGGGGACATCTTGAACATAGATTCATACCAATGAGAACTTCCTTCTTCTCTATTTCTATCTTTTAATCTTTTGGTGAGTGTTTTGATATTTTCTCTAATTACTCCAGAGTGGTTAGCATAAAAACAACACTCTTCCCCTAATGCAGCACATAACCCACCTTGCTGGAGGAAGAGGAGGTCTAGTCCTCTGCTATTCTGTAAGGCTACTTCAGCAAGGGAGTCCCCTTGGTGTTCTAGATATATTACCTGATCTTGGAGGAGGGAGCTACCTGAGGTGCTGTGCCTCTCATTGGCTGCGTGGCAGAAGCAATTTACAGAAGCGGAATGCGGAAGTTAGACTCGCCTACGGGGCGTTCTTAGGCTAGCAGAAAAGGGGCTATTCTCTATCATTCCCCACTGTGGGTGCTTAGACAGCGCTTCGTCTAAGCATCCAATAACGGGACTCTCTGCTCTTGTTGTTGCTGGAGCATGAGAATGTGGCTAGTGGTCTTCCGTACTAGTGCTCCTTCTAACTGGCTGACTACTGTTCTGATGGCCCAGGGTCCTACGGTAATGACTAGGATGAGGATGATCGGGGTCCTAGGACGGGGGCTAGGAAGGAGAGAAGAGTGTCCTGCCACCAGGAGGATGCTCCTGTCCCGCCCCTGGGCCGTAGTCTGTTTTTAACAAAATAGCAACACTCTTCTCCTAGCAATATACAGGTCCCCCCTGTTGTTCAATTCAGAGTATTAATGAGGTTTCTTTCCTTATCATTTTTATCCTCCTGTAATTAACTATTAGGAGGGGTTCTGAGATTCCTTTCTCCTTCTAGAATCATATAAAGGACAATGGACGAAGGTCTCGTCTTCTTATAACTACTTCAGGCTGGACATGGACGTCGTCCTACCTACCCTTGGGTCAGGGGTACCCTGAAAGAGGAGGAAGTGGGTGCAGCACAGAGGGAGTCCTTCCTGCAAGGGGAAGGACCTTACAGGGTCCTGGTCAGTTGGCTGTCACCAGGAAGTCGCAGGCTTGGTGTCCAAAGGCTGGCATTACTGGACCGTTGGCCTTCTGGTCAGGTCATATTCTGGAGGTGACAGATTAGGCAGGTCATAGGCATACGGCCTATGTAAACAGAAGAACACACAGGTTAATTCACACAATAATCCCAAACCAGTTGCTGTGCCTGTGAGACTGTCTTTTGGGATGACATTCCATTGCAAGGTCCTTCCTGAAATGACATTTAACAGTGGCAATTGGACAGGTCCCTTGCACCTGTAAATTGTACATCTTTGGTGGCATCACAAACCTGGTTTCAATTCTTAAATGAAAATAAGACACTTTGAAGACAGTTAGCTGCGCCATTCTGATATCCAATACTGAGCATAGTGATTTTCCTAGAACTATAATTTTTCTCCTTAAGATCACCCTCACTGTTATTACAGGGACTACTTTAGGTCCCACTTTTGATTTTGACTGTTCATTTGCATAAACACATCAAGAGCAGCCTGATGATCATAAGATCACTTATGATCTTTAAGTCTGCTTTGCTGGAACTCACACAGGGAACCTTCAGATTGACTTCTCAGTCTGCCTCTCAGGGCACAGAAGCAGAGCCACACATCCACCATCTGGCTTTGCCTGTACCAGTCATTTTACTCAAATCCTTGAGCCTCCATTGTGCCTACAGGTTCCTTTTAGCCATCTTTCAGGAAGGCAACCTTCGTTCCTTCCCCAGAAAGACTGGCACAAACCGCACAACCAACCAAAGTACCAGGTTTTTCCTGTGGGCTTTTGCTAGCTTCGCAAGTCAATCCCAGTTCCTCTGAGCTCTCTGGTAATGACCAGAACCCATACATGCCTCCTTCAGGCATGACATTCCAGTCAAAGTCCTGGTTAACAAAACCACTATTAATGACTGGTCTTACTGGTTTTATGCAAAGAAACCTTACGTCATCATTCATTCCTTCAGAATGCCAAATTCTGGAGGGATCAGGTAGGGAGAAAAACACAAAGCCTGAAGGAAAATCTTTCTCCTAATACCCATCAAGATGCATCTCCATGCCTTATACCTTCTATTACTACCACCACATAATTTCTTTCCAAAACTTTTATATTTCCATTTATTTTTATAACTTCCCACAGACTTTCTGCAATATTCACAAACCTTCTATAGCCTTTTTACCTATCCAGATTTATCCATAATTCTCCTTTTTTTTCAATTTTTTTAATTTAATTATTTTTCAAGTACAGTTTTCTGTCTATTACTCCCATCCCATCCCACCCCCCATCCTCCCCCTCCCTCCCATTTCCACCCTTCTCAGTTGTTGTCCATGTATCCTTTATATAGGTTCCTCTAAATCCCTCCCTTATTTCCCCTGAAATTCCCTCCCCTCTCCCCTCTGGTCACTGTCAGCCTGTACTCTATTTCAGTGTCTTTGGTTATATTTTGCTTGCTTGTTTGTTTTGTTGTTTAGCTTCCTGTTAGAGGTGAGATCATATGGTATTTGTCCTTCAACACCTGGCTTATTTCACTCAGCATAATGCTTTCCAGTTCCATCCATGTTGTTGCAAAAGGTAGGAGCTCCTTCTTTCTTTCTGCAGCATAAAATTCCATTGTGCATAATTCTCTTTTAATCCCTGTTCCTTTCCCACACTGGGACTATTTTTCTTGTTCCCAACAGTTAGCT
This sequence comes from Sturnira hondurensis, assembly GCF_014824575.4. Lineage (NCBI taxonomy): Eukaryota > Metazoa > Chordata > Mammalia > Chiroptera > Phyllostomidae > Sturnira > Sturnira hondurensis. The sequence continues at coordinate 5,784,098 of NW_028095541.1, forward strand.
AAAGTCTCAGAGGTCCCAGAGATCCACCTTGCCTGTAGACTTTCTGTTAGGCTTAAAGAGCGAAAGTCTTCCAGCTCTACTCTGCATCAGGTCTTAAGCACCACAGAGTGAGGCAAGGGTGATTCCTGTAGGTGGGGTTATTGCTTTCCTTCAGGCTGATGCTACCTGATAGGGAGTGCTCTGCCTGAGAAAGGTGGCCTCTACAGTATGGGGAATGACTTAGAACAAGGATCCTGGCAGCTGTTCCTTCAGTTCTCTCCCCAGAGCCACCAGCTCTAAACTCTCCTCACATGTCTCTAGTCTGCTCTGCTCTCCCTCTGCCAGAGCACAGGGTACAGAATTTTGTGCATGCATTGACCCTTTAGAGGCTCTCCCCATCTACAGCCATCTCTCCCTGGTAGACAAAGACCCCTGCTGCTTTTTGCAGCTGGATTTATCTGTGTTCTATTCCTGGTTGTGGTACTGTAGGCTGGGGAACCCAGGTTGCATTTACACCCCCCACTTCTCAGGGGGAATCCCCCACAGCCTGAAATATCCCTCCAGAACTTCAGCTGCTGCCATTGAGAGCCCAGCTAGCCATTTTGCGCCTCCTCAGCTCTCCCTACCAGTCATTTTGTGGTGATGTGGTTTCTTCTGTCTGTCCGTGGTTATAAGGCTTCTCTCTAGCTAGTGTTCTGTTGGTTATTCAGGATGTTTTTTCTGTAAGTTAAGTTGTAAATCCAGTTTGGTCCTGGGAGAAGGAGTAGCTTCCACTTACTCCTCCACCATCTTAGGTCCTGGCAGGGAAACACTTTTAGTTTTTGCCATTTGTTGGCTGAAGGTTTGTTATATATGGTCTTTATTATATTGAGATATTTTCCATTTATTCCTACTTTGGGGAGAGTTTTTATCATAAATATGTGCTGGATTTTATCAAATACTTTTCTGCATCTGTTGATATGATAATGTGGTTTTTAATTTTACCTTTTGATTAGGCAATGTATCATGTTTGTTGATTTATGAAAATAGTACCATCCTTGCATCCCCAGAATAAATACCACTTGATCATGGTGTATGATCTTTTTAATGTATTGCTGCATCTGGTTTGCTAATATTTTGTTGAGGATTTTAGCATCTATGTTTATCCTATCTTGTTTTTTTTCAAATTGAGAATCTCCATCCATCACCCATTCTATCGCTTATCCTTTCATCACCCCGAGAATCCTAAGCCTAGACAAAGAGAAAGTCCATAAGTAATATGTTCTTTAAGTGAGTTTAGAAATTATTCAGGAAGAAGTCATAGTAATTTCAATGGTTATGAAATCCTAAGTTTCAGACAAGGAGATACCATCTATCTGAACAGCATTATATTCAAGCACATGAATTTCCCTAGACAATATTATACTCATCACAGCCTCTGTAACATATAGTTGTATGGATTGTGCAGTGCACAAAAGGAACGCATCTAAGAAAGTATTATTCACATAATAGATATTATAGATGCAGTACTTAGAACAATAATGAAAACATTTTTTCAGAAGATAGCAGTAAAATAGCTTGCTCTAAAAAATCAGTAAAATACGACAATTTTCTGTAGATGGAAAGTGTCTGCTTTATACAAAATAAAAAAAATGAGTTATCAAGTGTTCTAAATCCTATAGGTAAAGATAGTACTCACAGTAGGTTCAGTAGCTTAGAGAAAAGAGTGGTCACCAATCACAGGGTGAACTAGTCATAGTTTCAGGGAGGGCCTGGCTATTTAAAAGAACAGGAAATTTTTAATACTTTGTAGTTAAGAAAGCATAGGATTTGGACAGTTTCTATAGCTCTGTATAGTTTTTTTGAACATTCAAAACCTGTTCTTCTATGAGAAGCCTTTTCTGACCATTGGTTTCAAAAAACATATTCTCCCACCATTATCCTCAATCTCCTTAACCTGCTCTGTTTCCAGAATAGCACTCATCATGACTTGATTTTAATTTCCTTATGCATTATGTCATTTTTGTTTATTTGTTTATTTTCTGTGTCTTTCACTAGAATGCAAATTCCATGAGACTAGAGGTCTTTATCTGACTTGTTCACCACTTTGATCCCCAATGTCTAGAACTGAGTGGTCTCATACAATAACCCCTAGTTACATGTAGCTATGTAATATAAGATAGAGTTAACTAAAATGAATACAATGAAAGTTGGTTCCTTCAGCCACTTTAGCTGTATTTCAAGTGTCAATAGCTACATGTAACTAGTGGCTATTGTCTTGGATGGTGCAGATATAGAACTTGTACCATCACAGAAAGTCCTGCTAGACTGTGCTGATTCAGAATAGTGGCTGGCACAGAGGAAGTGCTCAGCAAATATTTAATGAATGAGGTTAAATCAATGTAAGCTGCTGAACTTACCTCTTTGAGCCTCCTGCTTTCTCACCCATAGGATGGAAAACAATAATTTAAAACTTGTGAGAATTAAATGAGATGATGAAATGAAATAACTTTATAGTAGAAGAATGTAAATGATTGTTGTGGTAATTCAAGCTTGCCCAGGCTCCTGGAACCCTGGGTGCAAATGTGATTATGCAAATAGGAAAGATTCACATTTCACGGGCTCTTGCCTTTGTGTACATACTACACAAGTTGTATCCTGTTGGTCTTCCTGATGGCTGACCCTGGAGGGTGGCAGAGCCCCTTACTGGCCACTCCTGTCAGCAACTAGCTTGACAATGTTGATAACAGGGCCATGGATCCGTCTCCAGAAGTACTGAGATTCACAATGAAAAACAAAAGTCTACAACTTAAAAAAAACTTAAATTCTGTGGTCTGGATTCAACCAACATTAAAGTGTTTATGACTTTCTAAATGCCAACCGAGACCTAAAGCAACGCTTGATTATCTAATCTTCACGGAGTCTTGCATCTTCCACACCAACTCAAAGGTTCATGCCTCTCCTCAAGTCCTCCCTTTCTCAGGTTTGCCATGTAGGCATCAAAGCTCCGCAGCAGGTGAATTCTGTAAGAGCACAGCTCTGTCAACTTCTGCCTACAGCTTTTCTTGCCAAGTCTAATCTAGATAACAGAAATCACATTCAGTAGTGCAACAGGGAATTTAACACGAACATTTGTTCAATAGGAGGACTGAAAAGTGAAGAGAGGACACTGACATAACATGGTAACATTAGGAGGTGCTACTACCCCCAGGACTTGGGGAAGACAGGGAGATTTGGTGTTGTTAGGCCTTAGAGGCTCAGAGAAAGAGCCTGGGGTGAGCTGGGGGCGCTGGCTGTTACGTGAGGGGTGATATCTGGCAGGGCCAACGGAGTGGAACATGGAGCCAAGGGAGGGCACTAGTGTGATGGTTAGAGTGGCACTGACAGGATTAGCAAGCTAACATTCTCTCTCTCCCTCTCTGCCTTCCTGTTTTTCTCCAGCACCTTGTGTTGGTGGGATTTAAGGCTGCTTCGGCATCACACACCAGAGTATAGAAGGATGAGTTGGGGCAGAGAGACACTCATCCAGGTATAACCATCACAGGCCCTTGTACACACACCGTTGTACACACAGTTGAACTTCTATGCCACAATAGTAAGGACAGTGGTTTATCCTAACAAGATGCAATGCTTCTCCCACATAGAGGCTCTCACTGTCCCCCAAAGGATAAAAGGAGCAAAGGCTAACAGTTGTTGTGTCCTTCCTGGGGCATCTGTGTCTGTTCAGGCTATGTCTCACATAAATATTCATGAACCTACAGATTAAATTATAAACTTAAGCACTACCAACCATCCTTATAGAAAATAATAAGGGAAAAGGAGGAGAGAGGAAAAGTAACGAGATAACATAGAAACACACACATACACATAAAAATAAGGGAAAAAAACCACTTGGCTGCTGGTCTTCATTTCTGTTACTGGTCAGAAGAACATACAATTGATTGTTTCCTTTTCCAAATACTGGTTGCAAGCTCACCCTCATCCAGCATTTCAGCTAATCAAGTTTTTTTGTGTTTCCGCCCCCCCTAGCTAGAGGGTGGGGTGGTGAACCAAACTTTTATTTTTGAAGGATATAGAAACATCCAAAACCCTACCTTTAAAAATTGACTTATTGAGGTAGGACTTACATGTATTTATTGAAGTGTATATTTCAATGACTTTTGATAATCTATGCACCTGTGTAAACACCACCATAATCAAGATACAGAATACTCCTATTACCTCGAGTTTCTCCTGTGCCCCTCCTGAGGCAGTCTCCTGCACCCCCACACCCAGAGAGACACTTTACAATTCTGGAGTTGCATACAGATTAATGATAGATATGCTCTTTTGTGTTTGGCTTTACTTGCTCAACATAATGTTATTGGGACTCACTCATGTTGTCCCAGGCGTCACCAATTTGTTTTTTCTTATTGCTGAGTAGTATTGCATTACATGAATATGTCAAAAATTGTTATTCTGTTTCCTATTTGAGCTGTTTCTGGTTTTGGGCTATTGTGAATAAAACTGCTAAGAATCATCCTATACACATACTTGTGTGGACAGTTTTTATTTCCCTTGTGTAATACCTAGGAGTGGAGTTGCTGAGTCATACATTACGTATATATTTCACTTCAGAAGAAACTGCCAAATTATTTTCCTACATGATTCTTCTATTTTGCATTCCTACCAGCAATATACTAGAATTCCATTGTTCCACATCCTTACCAACACAAGGGGTTTTTCATTTGTGCCACGGTGGGCACGTAGTGGCATCTCATTTGTGGCTTTAGTTCACATTTTCTGTTGACTAATTGTGTTTATCATCTTTTCATTGCTTATTGACTGTTACTATATCTTCTTTGGTGAACTCTGTCTTCAAATCTTTTGCTCACTTTTTAATCAGTTATTTCTTTCTTTGAGTTACAAGATTTCTCTCTATGTCCTGAACACAAGCTTTTAACCAGATATGTGTTTTACCAATAGCTTCTCCCAGTGTGTGGTTGGTATTTTTATTTTTCTTAACAGTGTTGTTTGAAAAGCACCTTGACCACATGCAGAAGTCCTCGGTACTATAACCCTGAAAACTGTTTTCTGTGCATAAATATTCATCATGTTTCAACATTTTTCTATTAAAAACTATGCTGAAATGAATGACTTAGTCTGTCTTGGTGTCCACTTGTGAATAATTCTGTAGGACTGGAATCACAAAGCCAAAAGGACACATACATTTAAAATTTTGACGTTTCAAGCACTGTCAGGGGAGGGAAATGGGTTCTGAGATTTTTCACCTTATTGCGAACTAAAAAGTTAATGTGTCACAGTTTTGTGGAAGTTGACCGAAGACATGTGACTCCTGGGTTAGAGATAAACGAACTTGTTACTCATAGCAGTAGCAATAGTGCTAGAGTGTTAGCGTGTGTGTCTACACCAAATTTTGGAGCCCCCAATACCCTCAGCGTTACATGGAGGGCCAGATGGACCTGGCATTTGCAATGGGCCAAGGGCCAGCACTTTTTAGGCAAAGAGCCAACATTGTAATGAGCAGCAAACAAGCCAGTCCCCTTTCACCACAGGAGTGAGCAGTTATAGGGTAATCACTCTTCGGGTACCTTGACCTCTTTGGTTGCCTGCATGAATAGCTACAAAAACTGCTCAGTATTAGTAGATTGATAACCCTTGGTATCTTGTACACTCAGCAGGAATGCTCAGGGTTCATGGTGACAGCTCTCGCAACACCGTAATATTTTTGGATTTTTTTTCGGCCCTAGAGAGCTTGTGACAGTTTAAGCCTGCCTTCAAATATACAAGAAAGAGCCTTGGTTGCCAATATGGAAATATCATCAATCTTTGAAGTTTTGGCCAATCTGATGGGTGAAGAATGGCATGTTAGTTGTGTACTTGTCATTTCTCTTGAATTGAGCACCTTTTCAAAGTGCATTGATAATTTCTGAAACTTTTTCAAAGCTTAGTCTTCCCTCTGACATTCCTCTTTCCATGTTTCTGACTGGGGTAAACAAATAAAGGAAAAGGTCCATTTGTCATGAGTGCTGGTGTGGATGTGTTTTCCACACCACTTGAGTACTAATCATCTTTAATGGGATGCCGGTGGCACTTCCCCTGCGCTGTGTGCTGTGTGGACACAAACTGCTGTCTGTCACGTGATGTGTGATTCCCTTTCTTCTTGGTTGCTGGCTCTCAAAATGTCCAGGCATCATGCAGTGTAACATTTCCTTTGAGGTAGGAAGTACAGTTCAGATAGCGCCCACCGTTCACAACCCCTTAACTCACTGATGTGGAATTAAACTAGGCTCCTGTTTCATAGGTTATGAGCCTGGAGCTTGACTTTCTGCTGTTCTAACTTTTCATCTGCGGGAAGACGACAGATATCTGTGTAAAGGTATAGTCAGTGTAAACTCAGCAGTAACCGCCCTTAGTTTAAAGCCTAAACTGGGGTGTAGTGAGGAGCTACCTATACCTTTAAACGGGAAATCCTGGTAATAGTTTTCTTGGAGTCCTTTGGGGGTAAAACCATGTGGCAGCCTGGCAGTGCCCCCCTTACACACTGATTTTAGGCTGCACGGTGAAAATGTGAAAAACAATAAATTACTGGACTCCGGGTGTCTGGTCCTCTCGCTTCCTACTGGCATTTCCTCCAGTTGGTCTTGCGGGGCGGATCCGCCCGCACCCCTGCGCTCTGAGGGAGCACCAGGAGAGGGGTGGGGCTCGGTCTGCAACCACGCCCTTCAGGGGGTCGCCTGCCCGCCCTAGCCAATCCGGAGTGGATCTGTGCAGCTCAACTCCGAGCCCAGCCAATGGGCGAGGGTCATGGTCTGCCTCGAGGAACCTTGCCCCGAGCTGTGCCCGGATTTCGAGCTTGCTGCGCGACCTCCTACCCGCGGTCCCTCCGGGTCAGCCCGACGCTAGCATGGCTACCTTGGCCGCTGGCTCCGTGCTCATTGTTGGCAGGTAAATGGCGCCTGGGAGGCTCGCAGGCGGAGCGCTATGGAGAACAGTCTGGGTACTCTCCGCGCTGACGCAGGGGCGGTTCAGAAAGCTGACTGCGCAGGCGGCACGCAAAAGCGGTTTAGGGGGCTCTCTGGGTGATGCTGCCTGTCAGCGAGCCCAAATAGACGTGCCNAGTTTAAAGCCTAAACTGGGGTGTAGTGAGGAGCTACCTATACCTTTAAACGGGAAATCCTGGTAATAGTTTTCTTGGAGTCCTTTGGGGGTAAAACCATGTGGCAGCCTGGCAGTGCCCCCCTTACACACTGATTTTAGGCTGCACGGTGAAAATGTGAAAAACAATAAATTACTGGACTCCGGGTGTCTGGTCCTCTCGCTTCCTACTGGCATTTCCTCCAGTTGGTCTTGCGGGGCGGATGCGCCCGCACCCCTGCGCTCTGAGGGAGCACCAGGAGAGGGGTGGGGCTCGGTCTGCAACCACGCCCTTCAGGGTGTCGCCTGCCCGCCCTAGCCAATCCGGAGTGGATCTGCGCAGCTCCACTCCGAGCCCAGCCAATGGGCGAGGATCATGGTCTGCCTGGAGGAACCTTGCCCCGAGCTGTGCCCGGATTTCGAGCTTGCTGCGCGACCTCCTACCCGCGGTCCCTCCGGGTCAGCCCGACGCTAGCATGGCTACCTTGGCGGCTGGCTCCGTGCTCATTGTTGGCAGGTAAAGGGCGCCTGGGAGGCCCGCAGGCGGAGCGCTATGGAGAACAGTCTGGGTACTCTCCGCGCTGACGCGGGGGCGGTTCAGAAAGCTGACTGCGCAGGCGGCACGCGAAAGCGGTTTAGGGGGCTCTCTGGGTGATGCTGCCTGTCAGCGAGCCCAAATAGACATGCCAGTCGTTCGGGGTGGGCAACAAAAAGTCTGTCTGCAGAACTGTGTTGTTAACCATTCCCATTTATGCAAGAGAAAACCAAGATTAAGCGGTTTAAATATCCAATTTCATCGGCATTAAGGGACCGACATAGGACGAACCCAGCTGGGGGGTCTGATGGAAGCGCGTTCTGATCCCCACGGAGTCCCGGGATCGGGAACAGGTGCTTATCGAAAACTCCCGGAGTGCCTAAATCCTTGGGGGGAGTGCGCCCTTTCCAGAGGGGAACGCTGGAACCCAGTTTGCTAAAGTGAGTTTAACAGCCTAAATTCTAGCCAAATTGTTCTGGTTGGTGCCCCCACCCTTTATTTTATATTTCCTGCTATTTTTTTTTAATGAAAAGGGTATTTATGGGTACCTTACCATTGGTAAGCTCTCATAGCACTCTATCCACATGTTGATACCTGCTATTGATAGTTAGAAGCAACTTTTTGGGGGTGGGCTTGTATCCCTTTATGCCTCTAAGGTGTTGGCCTATTTGACGACCCCCCTTTCTTCATCAGTTTTACAGTCCTTTGAAGGAAGGAGTCAGGATGCCTTCTCTCTGCTTTCTTTATTTCTTTTTTTTAAGATTTTATTTAGAAGGGGGGGAAGAGGGGGAGTGAAACATCAATGTGTGGCTGCCCCCCACCCCCGCCCCCCGGCACCCCCTACTGGGGACATGGCCTGCAACCTAGACATGTGCCGGACTGGAAATTGAACTGGTGACGCTTTGGTTCACAGGCCAGCACTCAATGCTCAATCCATCAAGCTACCTCAGCCAGGACTGTCTGTTTTTTTTGTTTTGATCACAGAGCAAGTGGCATTAACTATGCCCTTGTCCTTTCCAGACACGTGGTGGGTATGGCTGCCTAGTGAAGGAATATGAATATGTATATCCACCATATATATGATTATATATATATATATCCCACCCCTTCCCCCAGCACACACACCCAGTATACCAGGTGTTGTGACTCTGTTTGCCTTTAAGTTTTGATGTCCGGGGCTGGCAGTTGTATGTCTCCCACCATGCCTTGGAGTGGTGTTCTTTTGGCACCTAATCAAGGGGAAAAGAGCACAGTTTCTTCTTGGAGCTGGGATTGGCAAGTCAGTTACTTCTGATTCCTTGAGGGAGAGTGACAAGGAATTAGACAGGAGATGGCAAACTGTAATGACCACAGGACTTAGTGCAGTATAGAAAGTCCCATCTATACCCACACCCTCTGCACCTCAGCAGACACCCATCTCTGCTTCTGGGGTAGCGCTGCTTTCTTGCCCTTCGCCCTTTCTCTCTGCTTCCTTTCTTCTCTTCCTCCTCCTTTCTTTTTCTCCCCTGGTCCCTTAGGTAATTAAAAAAACACCCATTTGAATTCTATAAAACCTGGTTGAGTTTCATTCTCGGATTTCAACAGACTGAAAAATACATAGTATTTTAGTATCAGAAAACTGTTGGGACATTGTATTTCCATCAACATCAGACTCCTTCCTAAAAGTTATTGCTAGAAATATAGTCTCTATTTAATTATTCATTGATCTTTTCACAAACTCCACCCTTCCTAAGGGCCACTTAGCTTTTTAGTGAACCCCAAAGCAAGTCCTTTCAGAATGGTGGGCTTGAGAGAATAAGAGTCTGACTTAAAGAATTAAGATGGTTGTAGAACTGTGAGAACATGAAGAGAGGGAAAATCTGGTAATGATAGCTTTAAAAAAAGGGAGTAGAAACTGCTATCCTGAAGACAGATTTGCATTTGAGTGGTGTCCTCAGGCATTCATTTCTGTTGGCTTTACACATCTACAGAGGAACTTACTCCTGTATATAACACCGTGTTTCTCTGTAACTGAAGTTTATTAAACAGAAACATCATGTAAATTGGAGTCAGGAGCTCCCTGAAGAGGGAGCTCTCATGCCCTATCACTCAACGTCAATTACCCCAAACAGGAAAAGGCATACTTTCCATCTCCAACAGGAAGTGTTTCTACTCTGTTACTCCAACAGAAGGAAGGAGGATCTTCTAGTGAGCAACCACTCAGCCAATGAAAAGCCAGTACACTTCACTCCCAGTTTCCACCAATGGACTCTGCTTACAACAGTGCCTTTGAACTCTCCCTTTCCTCTACAAGAGAATGTTCCTCTCCTTTGTCTTCTGGACTTGCATGTGCTTTGCCATTAGACTGCATGTCCAGAATTGCAACTGTTTGTTGTTCATAAACCCATTTTACTGGAGAAATATATGGCTGTTTGTTTAAAGTCAACAACTGGTATGGCATTGTGTTTCCCAAATTTTAGGCCTTGAACTTGGTTTAAAATTGGAATCTGTACTGGGAAGAAGACCAACCATGACGTATTTCTAGTCCTCCTTTTCACTGGGCACACTCCTTCAGGACTGAGCTGAGGGGCCATCTCCTCCAGGAAATGTTCTACTTCTGGGACCTTCCCCTTAGAGTACAAACTGTATCATCACTGGTTGGGTATCAATCATACCTCATCCTAGTAGACAGATGTTTGAATGTTTATAACAGATTGCCTTTTAAAAAAAACAAAGTGAAGTGTAAAGGGCTTGCTAGGATGTTATTTTGTATCAAGTAATGCATCTTTGAACTAGTTTCCATTTTTTTCCTATTCCAAAATTTTACTTTGAGGTGATTATATACATTTTTGTAAGAAGCTTTCTGAGGCATGAATTTTTTCAAATTTTTGCATTAAAATGGATATACTTTTCCATTCATATACTTTTTTAAGGCTTTTCCCATCTCATGTTTGTTGCATTCATCTTTTACTTCTGGGTTTATAGAATTTTTTTTGTGTGTGTATGTATGTACACACAAAATATATCCGTATAATATATATATATATATATATATACACACACACACACACACACACACACACACAGAGCAAATTGTAGGGTGTTCCAGTTACTTGAATCAGCTCAAACACTAAATGTGTTCTTCCTAGGAAACTTTTAATAGCTCTTTTTAGCAAATATCCCATAGCCTGCTTAGATCAGGAGTATAGAAACAGTTTTATTTCAACTTTTGCCAAGTGAATATGTGGCTGTAGAATGGAAAGATAGTTTAAAAATTATGTAGGGTGAGTTTATCCAAAGCTAAATGCCATTTATGATAAATATAGAATTGAACAAATTTTATTGCTTAACTTTTCTCTAGTGCTGCTTTGCTGCTGTGTAACAATAAATTTTTATAAATTTAGAAGCTTTAAAGCATATTAGAATTGCCAGAATGGTAAGGGCCCATTATATGGTCCCCAGGTATCAAGGCTTTTAGAAAAAGTTAATAAGATGTCACATGCTCTAATGACAGGAAGCAAATGGCATTTGGGTCTGATGTAAGTTAATACTGAGGACAAGAAAGCCCAACAGAAACCAAGGCTATAAACTTTCCTTCTGGGCCTGTGTAGTTTGTGCAATCTCTGTACCTCTCTCTACATTAGTCAGCTCCGTACATTCCCCCTTTCCTATAATGCTTACATTCCCCCACCCCCTGACTTCTTTATCTTGCATATTCCTGCAACCCTAACATCATAATCTCTCAAATCTAGTTCCTGTTCCTGCTCCTGATTTACAGTTTCCATATTTTGGGCCCTCTCCTGACGGAGGGGAAATCTGATTGGCTCAGTTTCTGTATGTGAGCTAGGCTACAGATATCATTGGGTGTTGGTAAGCCAGTTGGGCTGCTTCTGGTTGTTTGTTCACTTCCCATTCACTAACTTCCCGTTAGTGACTATATGTGTGGTGGGGTCAGGGGATCTCAGGAGTCGGCATTCTGCTCTTGGTTGGTCCTATAGGAGGATGTGGGCAATACAGTAAAAATAAATACTACTTTGTCTTTAATGCTTGTTATATAGGCTATAACTAATTTCTCCCCAACATTTTTTAATGAAAATTCTCAAACACGCAGAAAACTTGAAAGTACAGGAAAAAGAATATCCATATACCCACTTATGTTCAACAAACTGAAAAATTTGTTATATTTGCTTTCTCTGTGTACAACTTACTTAATCAATTCTGCATATTAGATGGTTAGCTTTACTTTTTTGCTTATATAAATTCTACTCTGAATAAATATCTTTGTGCATTGCCCATGTGAACTAAAAATAAATTCCAGAAGTAAAATGTCTGGGTCAAATATTGTAAACACTTACAGTTTTAATACAGGGTGGTTGATTTCCTCCAGACACTTTATATCAGTTTACATCCTGCAATAGTTGGTGTGTTTGCATTTCTCCACAATGTAAGCAACGTGAAGCATTGTCAGTTTTTTATTTTTAAAAAATATTTTATTTATTTATCTTTAGAGGGGAAGGGAAGGAGAGAGGAAGAGAAACATCAATGTATGGTTGCTTCTTGTGCATCCCCTGCTGGACTGTTTCATGCCGGCAACTGGTCTGCAACCCAGGCATGTGCCCTGACTGGGAATTGAACCGCGATTGTCTGGTTCACAGGCCTGCGCTCAATCCACTGAGCTACACCAGCCAGGCATTGTCAGTTTTTTTTTAAATCTCTGCCATTCCAATATATATCTTATTTGCTATTATTAGACTAACAGTAAAATCTGTTTTCAACTTAGTTGTTACCTGTTCATTTACTTTTTAAAAGGCTTTTCTTTTCTCATGTTTGTTGCATTCATCATTTACTTCTGAATTTATAGGAATTTTTGTATACTTATATGTTATAAAAATTATTTCTCTTGGACCTTTGTCTTATGTTGACTTTTTTTGCCATAAGCAAAGTTAAGATCAGTTAGTTTATTTGGGAAACACTGTTCAAACATGCAGACCATTGTGGCTTGGAGTGTTGCACAAATGTCTTTGGTGGAAAGATTGGAAACTAATATTTTAAAGTGAATACCCTCCTCGCCCACTGCATTTGTGGATGACGGGCCTCTTGGAGATGTGGTTAACTTCTAGATGATTCTAACATATAGAATAGCTGGGAGTGGGACTGGGTTTCCTTACAAACTAACTACTGAAAGAAATGAATGAATTATAACAGTAGATAATCATTTACGTGACTGCTGCCCTTTAGAAAAATAATGTGATCCACAAATGCAAGTCACATGCATAACAAAATTTTATCTTAGTTAACTTAAAGAGTAAAAAGAAAAGATGAAATTAATTTATTTTTTAAAAATATTTTTTATTGATTATGCTGTTACAGTTGTCCCATTTTCTCCCCCCCACACCCCCCCCCCCACACTTAGTTCATATCCATGGGTTGTACATATAAATTCCCTGGCTTCTACCTTTCCTGTACTATTCTTAACCTCCCATTGTCTATTTTCTACCTACCATTTATGCTACTTATTCCCTGTACCTTTTCTCCCATTCTCCCTTCCCCTTCCCCACTGATAACTCTCCATGTGATCTCCATTTCTGTTCTTGTTCTAGTTGTTTGCTTAGTTTCTTTTTGTTTTTTTTAAGTTCAGTTGTTGATAGTTGGAGGTTGTTGTCATTTTACTGTTCATATTTTTATCTTATCTTTCTTAGATAAGTTCCTTTAACATTTCATATAATAAGGGCTTGGTGATGATGAACTCCTTAAACTTGACCTTATCTGAGAAGCACTTTATGTGCCCTTCCATTCTAAATGATATCTTTGCTGGATAGAGCAATCTTGGATGTAGGACCTTCCTTTTCATGACTTGGAATACTACTCTCTAGCCCCTTCTTGCTTGCAAGGTTTCTTTTGAAAATCAGCTGATAGTCTGATGGGAACTCCTTTGTAGGTAACCCTCTCCTTTTCTCTTGCTGCTTTTAAGATTCTCTTCCTATCTTTAATCTTGGTTAATGTAATTATGACATGCCTTGGTGTGTTCCTCCTTGGGTCCAACTTCCTTGGGAGTCTCTGAGCTTCCTGGACTTGCTGGAAATCTTTTTCCTTTGCCAGATTAGGGAAGTTCTCCTTCATTATTTTTTCAAGTAAGTTTTCAATTTCCTGCCCTTCCTCTTCTCCTTCTGGCACCCCTATAATACAGATGTTGGAACGTTTAAAGTTGTCCTGGAGGTTCCTAAGCCTCTCCTCATTTTTTTTTGAATTTTTGTTTCTTCATTTTTTTCTGGTTGAATGTTTATTTCTTCTTTGTAGTCCAAACCACTGACTTGAGTTCTGGTTTCTTTCCCTTCACTTTTGGTTCCCTGTATATTTTTCTTTATTTCACTTTTTATAGCCTTCACTTTTCCCTCTATTTTGTGACAATACTCAACCAATTTTGTGAGCGTCCTGATTACCAGTGTTTTGAACTGTGCATTTGATAGGTTAGCTATCTCTTCATCATGTAGTTGTAGTTTTTCTGGAGCTTTGATCTGTCTTTTCATTTGGGCCATTTTTTTTTGTCTTGGTGCACCTGTTAGGTAGTAAGGGGCGGAGCATTAGGTGTTCCCCAGAGCAGAGCAATCCACTTCTGTGGAATGTGGCACTGTCTGTGGAGGAGGGGTATGAAGGGTGACAGTGCCCCTTGTTCAGCTCTTTGCCGGCTTTCAGTCACTTCCACAGCTACCCACAGGCAAATTGGGCTCTTCTGGTGGCTGATTCCCTGGGGAGTGGTTTTGAGTACATTCTAGGACCCTGTGGGTCTCTCCAATGAACTCCTCTGTGAGGCTGGGAGTTTCTCCTGCCCCTGCAACCCCCAGAGGTTTTTTCAGTCAGAGGCTTTGAGGCTTTATTTCCTTGCACTGGAACCTTGGGTTGGGTGGTCTCACTCCCTAGTTGTTCCTTGCCGTTTATCTGCACGCGGACGTGGGACTGCCTGCTCTGCCAGCTGCTGCCTTGCCACATGTTCTCTCCACCCAGCTGCTCATCTCTGCCCCTCCTACCGGTTTGGAAAAATGTTTCTTCTTTAACTTCTTGGTTGTCGGACTTCCATACTATTCGATTTTCTGTCAGTTCTGGTTGTTTTTTGTTTTTAAATTGTTGTTGTCCTTCTTTTGGTTGTGTGAGGAGGCACAGTGTGTCTACCTATGCCTCCATCTTGGCCAGAAATCCAGGTATTCAAATTAATTTAATAATATGTTTAATCAGCATAGTATATCCATAGTGTTATTTCAACATGTAATTTATTTTTTTATTTTTTTAAATATATTTTATTGATTATACCATTACAGTTGTTCTATTCCCCCCTTCATTCCCCTCCACCCGCACACTCCCTCCCCCACCATTCTCCCCCCCTTAGTTTATAACCACGTGTCTCAAGTTCTTTAGATTCTATATTTCCCCCACTATTCTCACCCTCCCCCCTATCTATTTTCTACCTACCATCTATGCTATTTTCTGTGCCTTCTCCCCCCTTATCCTCCTCCCACCCCCTTGTTTCTAACCCTCCATGTGTTCTTCATTTCTATGGTTCCACTCCTGATCTAGCTGTCCTCTTGCTTTGCTTTTGTTTTAGGTGTGGTTGTTAATAACTGTGTGTTTGCTGTCCTTTCATTGTTAATATTTTTCATCATCTTTTTCTTATATAAGTCCCTTTAGCATTTCATATAATAAGGGCTTGGTGATGATGAACTCCTTGAACTTAACCTTATCTGAGAAGCACTTTATCTGTCTTTCCATTCTAAATGAAAGTTTTGCTGGATAAAGCCATCTTGGCTGTAGGTCTTTGGATTTCATGACTTGGAATACTTCTTTCCAGCCCCTTCTTGCCTGTAAGGTCTCTTTTGAGAAATCCGCTGACAGTCTGATGGGTACTCCTTTGTAGGTGACTGTCCCCTTATCCCTTGCTGCTTCTAGGATTCTCTCCTTCATTTTAGTCTTGGCTAATGTAATTATGATGTGCCTTGGTGTGTTCCTTCTTGGGTCCAACTTCTTTGGGACTCTCTGAGCTTCCTGGATTTCCTGGAAGTCTATTTCCTTTGCCAGACTGGGGAAGTTCTCCTTTATTATTTGTTCAAATAAGTTTTCCACTCGTGGCTGTTTCTTTCCCCCTTCTGGTACCCCTATAATCTGGATGTTGGAATGTTTAAAGATGTCCTGGAGGTTCCTAAACCTCTCCTCATTGTTTTGAATTCTCATTTCTTCATTCTTTTCTGGTCGGATATTTCGTTCTTCCTTCTGGTCCATTCCATTGATTTGAGTCCCAGTTTCCTTTCCATCGCTATTGGTTTCCTGGACGTCTCCCTTCATTTCAATTAGTTTAGCCTTCATGTGTTCCTCTAATTTGTGACTATATTCTACCAATTCTGTGAGCATCCTGATAAATAGTGTCTTAAATTGTGCTTCTGAGAGGCTGGCAATCTGTTGGTCGCTTAGAGTTATTGGCTCTGGGACTTTGAGTTCTTCTTGCACCATCTTTTGGGCTGTTCGTGCCTGTTCCATAGCAGGATCGGAGCCCTAAAGTGTTCACTAGAGCAGGGCAACTAAGTCGCTGGGTTGTGACGTTGTATGTGGGGGCGGGGTCAAAGAGGGACAAAGGCTTCCCTCTGCTGCCTGCTTCCGCGACCCCCACCGGCACCGCAGCCACCACCGTCACCAGGCCCACGTGTTTCGTTCCACTGCACGTGAGTGTGCCACTGCTGTCAGCCCTCCACCACTGGGTTCGCCCCCTGAGGCCTACGTGGTCCGTCTCACTGTGCGTGAATGTGCGAATGCGGTCAGTCTGCCCCACACCCTGACTGGTTCCAGGCTGCTGGTGCGTCTAGGTCGGGGGATCTGTTCTGCCCGACCCAGCTCTGCTGCTGGCTCCGCCTCTCTTACCATCCCCCTTGAACGGTTCGTAGTTGTCAGACTTCCGTATAATTCCGTTTTCTAGTCTTTGGGTGTGTCCTAGTTCTCTAAAACTTTTGTTGTATTCAAACTTGGTTGTGGGAGAATGCACAGTGTTTCCACCTATGCCTCCATCTTGGCGGAAGTCCTCAACATGTAATTTATATAAAATATGAATAATGAAATAGTTTACTCTTTTTCTTGGTATTGTCTTTGAAATCCAATGTGTATTTTACACCTGCAGTGTACCTCACTTCACACTGGTTCAGACCTTAAACAAATAGGCAGATGTTTCTCCAGCAAAATAGGTTTATTCAGAACAACAAAGACTTGCGATTCAGGACCTGTACTCTTCTGGCAAAGAACAGGCGAGTCCTGAGAAAAAAGGAGAGGAACACCCTTTTATAGAGGAGAAGAGGAAGTTGGGAGATCTGTGAAGAGTTTTTCCCGTCAGGCTCCACCATCATCTCAGGCATGAGAGTGCCCCCTTTGCTTCCCACTTTCATTTTAAATGAGGTTTTTGTTGATGAATTTTTTCATTGCCACTTTTCAAGTGCTTCACAGCCTCATTTGGCTGGTGGCTACTGTCCTGGACATGTGGATTTAAGGAATGATGTGACCTTTTCTAATTGAGAAAGCAGATCTTCAGAAAGCTGCCTTCTCTCCTTCCTTCTCTCCCTCCCACTGCAGTGCAGACCCATTTGAGAGGTGTTTAGACTTAATTTAAAAAAGCCAGTCAAGTTGTAGGAGGAAGTTCACCGAATGAGATTAATCTATTATGTTTTCCCTTATGGAAAGTCTTTTCTTAAAAGCTGCTATAGCACTTGGGGCTTTTGTAAAGAGACCAGTTGAAGCCCCTTACCCTTCTGCCTTTGTTCAGCCTGCCAGCCCTTCCTGTTCCCCATCCTGGCCTTTGTAGGGCCCTTTTCCTTTGCACCAGTTCTCTCAGTTTCATTGTGTGGTGGACACAGAATGCCAGGGGTCCCAGTAGACAGATTGAGGGTCTGATGCTAAGGGCGCTTGAGAGGCCAAGTGGAGCTGTCGTTCCTCTGGGGGTCAGGAACGAGAGGAGCCTGGCCAGCATGTGGGCAAAGGCTTTTACATGTATGGGTGAGTCCTTTTGTAGAAGTATGGCAATGAAAAGAATTCTTTTGGGGGGAAATGTATTTGTGGCTCATGTCCTACATACCGTAAAGTGCAGAAATCCTATGTATAAAGCTTGATGATTATTATAGAGTGAACACACTGCTATAAACCCCACTGTGAAAGTATTCTTCATTCAAAGCTTAGACTGCATTAAGGGCTTCCTTTGTAGTTAAATGAGTCACCATATGTTT
Source organism: Sturnira hondurensis (assembly GCF_014824575.4). NCBI lineage: Eukaryota > Metazoa > Chordata > Mammalia > Chiroptera > Phyllostomidae > Sturnira > Sturnira hondurensis. Next base: position 5,801,954 of record NW_028095541.1, read on the forward strand.
CAAAAATTCCAATAAGGGCAAGAGGAAAAATGTTTAAAGTCAATGGCTGGCCAATTGCGACAACTGGTGTGAATATTAATTGACCTAACTAACCACCTTGCAGCTCTGGAGTGTGTGTGTGTGTGTGTTTGAAGAAGAGAAAGATGTTTTATGTTGAACTGTCTCTTTCAAAACTCTGGGTTTCTTTTTTCTTCATGTGTTCTAGACAACTCAGTCCAGTAGAACCTTCTGTAGAGATGGAAATGCTCTCTATATACTGTTGCTGTCCAAGATGGCAGCCACTATCATACGTGGCTGTTGAGTATTGGAGATGTGTTTTAAACTGAGTTTTGAAATTTATTTAATTTTAATGAATTAAATTGCTGCATGTGGCTGGAGTTTGCCATATTGGACAGTACAGGTTCAGAGCACAGAGGATTTTATAAAAAATTGTAGGCATATGATATGTAAAATTTAATTTCAAGAGATTTCAATATTGTAGAAGAATATGGAGCAAAATCTACTGCATAATCCCACTCCCTTCTCTAGAAGCTTAGTAGAGGTTATTTCGGTTGTTTTTATTCTGTTTTCTCACTAAGTGGCTTCATGTAAGAAACCTTATAAGAAGATGATAGCCCCTCTTAATGACCCCTTATACATTTTAAAGGCTTAGCTTAAGTGAGCATCATGTGAGTGCTTTGAAGCTCAGATAGCACTTCTGTGGCATCAGCAGGATTTTTCAAGCTCTTTCAATCACCTGGGCCCAAAAACTATGACAGAGGCTGTGGGGACTGTAACAGTCTCTGGTGTGAGGCTTTTCCTATGCTCAGAACCTTAGCTAAATAAGGAGGAGGAGGAAGTGGGGGGAGGTGGACGGGAGAATGCTTTTTGGAGCCTACCCTGTCACTGCTATTCCAGCCTCCCTTCCCCAAAGTGTCTCATATAATTTCTACAGTGAAGTAATACCACGACTGAGACAAGTTTGCATTTACTATACATTCAGGCCACCTGCAAGCTGTAACTTAGCTGGTTATTGTTTCCTGAATACTGGCAGAGGATGTGAGACTCCAGGGTCAGAGACAAAGCACTTTATTGATCACAGCACAGCAGGCAGTATGAACAGTATACTTACATTGGTCCCCCTTTTCCCCAAGTCCCCTGGGGGCAAAGTGAGGAGCCAGGTATATACCTTCGGATTCAGTGAGTATGTTTCAGGGGAGGGACCTTGAATTCAAGGAAGCTACTGTTTTTATAGTAAGAGGTAAGTAAGCTTGTCATTTGTCCTTGAGGAATGTTATTTTCTTCTCTCAACATTGCTTTGCAAATATAACTCTGAGAAATGGTTTGGGGCCTGGCAGTTTATTTGTTGAAGAACATGGGTCATTTGTTATAAATTTTCCACATTCTGGAATTTGCTGAATATAACCCTGTAATGTCATTTAACACATTCATCTGTCCCTTTATTTCCAATATATCTGAAACAGTGGGCAGAATGTAGTGGTAAGGACTCAAGAGTCAGACTGCTGGCGTTCATCTCAGCTCCAGAACTTAAAGCCTGTATCATCTTAACCCACGTGTGCCTCAGTTTTCCTTTGTATAAATGGGATAATAATAGCACTGACCTTGAAGGACTGTTGTAAAAATTAACAGAGTTGAGACACATGTCATGTTTAATGTTGCCTGGTGCCTAATCACATACTCCAGTGCCAGTGGTGATAGCAGCCAGTTATTTCTGTGGAGAGACGGGTACTGTTCCCTGGTCTTCAGGGTAAGTGACTTGCCTAAGACAGTGGTCAGATGGAGGTTCCCATAGGGGCCTCTCACATGCATGACATCCTGCCACCTCCCTGCTGTGACTTTCTGTTTCTGTGTGAGTGCGTGTTAACTACCTGTCTGGTGGTGCTCCATGTGCAATGTTAATGCTGGACTTGAGTCAAGGGTTCAAGAGCTCTTAGTGAAACGTAACATGTAAAATCAATACAGCTGTCAAAATGTATGATTAAGACATTAAATACTTTAAGAATAGGATGCTGTATAATTTTAAAAATTTGCTTCTGGGTTAAAATGAAAAACTGCTCAATTACTAAGTTAACTGGAAGCCTCCCTTGATTTTCTCTCACTTTAGTGGCCTCATTGGGCGAAGCTGGGCTATGTTGTTTGCCAGTGGAGGCTTCAGGGTGAAACTGTATGATATTGAACAACAGCAGGTAACAAACGCCCTGGAGAACATCAGGTAAGCGGCTGGCACCTCTGGGAGAAGCATTGACTCTGTTGCTCTCAGTGGGTCTTACTTTTCATACTCAAGGCCATCAGCATCTGTGACTTCACTCTTTCACGTCACAACTATTACACTACAATTGAGCTGGTAAAGGCTAGACCTACAGCAGTTGAAACATGAACTAAGAAGGGACTCAAGTTGTGAGGAAAGGATCCTTAGGGTTGTAAAGATGTGTGGTGGGAGTGGGGGAACTGAATCTAAATCTTTCTTGCTGTGTTCCACAGGGCTGCAGGGCTGGGCGTCCTGCCTTCTCTCTAGGAAGGTGAGCTGGCTTTCAGCACGTGAGGATCACAACTGCATGAGCCATACCTCTTGGGAACAGAGCTCCTGAGCTTTATTTGATGAATTGATCTAATCATGGCAGGACCCAGATGAACTGTGATATCTGTAGTAGATAAAGGTGTAAGAGTAGCTGAGCTTACCAGATGCTGCGGGGTGAGTTTTAGATGTAACTACAGGGTGCTGAAGAAGAATAGGAGCCAAAGGGGAAAGGATGAGAATGGGGAGGTCAAAGATAGAAGAGCCAAGCTAATGCAGTGTGCTGAAAAGCACGATGCCTGTACTCCCACCCACCTAAGGTGGCAGTCACTGAACACAATTTGACCATCTCAGATATTTTGTTCAAGTGGTTCTTATGCTTCTTTTGAGGATATCCATGAATGTGTAACTTGAATTTTCATTTTTGTGTAATAGAAATATGCTTTATCATTTACTTTATGAAAACACTAATATATAGGGTGTGATGTCAGGCTATAGGCATCAAGAAATTATATACCTGATTCCAATTCTGTTGCAAAACAGATTAAGAACCTGAAACCCAGAGAAGTCAAGTTGCTTCATACATATAGTGACATGTAGCCAATATCAAGATAAAATATCTGTTTAAAAAGCAAACAAAACAAACCAAAGCCAAAAGAAAAAGTAAAAAAAAAAAAAAAAAAGAAACAACCATTATAAAGCTACCTCTCCCTGCACCAATGCTTTATTCTATACCGTTATGGAAGGAAGACAAATTGACATAAACACCTACTAAATTCCAGGCATGTGCCATTTACTAAGGATACGCAGAGGAATAGGACAGATACAGTCCTATCTACTATGGAGCTTATGGTCTAGTAATTTTGCCATGTTAATTCTCATAGTAAACCCTATGAGGCAGATATTTTTGCCATTATTTTATGAGAAAAGTCAGATCTGTGAATGGTCAGTAACCTGCTCACAGACCCAGTAAGATACAAGATTTTAGCTCTGGTCTATCTTCATGGTTTATTTTTTAATCATTTTTATTGTTATTCTGTTACAGTTGTCCCAATTTTCCCCCCTTTGCTCTCCTTCACCCATCCCATACCCTGCTCTCGCAGTCAATTCCCACACTGTTGTCCAGGACCGTTGGACCTAGGGTAAGGGAAATAAAGGAAAAAAATAAACAAATGGGACTACACCAAACTAGAAAGCTTCCCCTGTGTAAGAAACTGTCATCAAAATGAAAAGGGAACCAACTGTTCCCATCAGTTGTAAAACAGATTTTTCAAGCTCTTTCAATCACCTGGGCCCAAAAGCTATGACAGAGGCTGTGGGGACTGTAACAGTCTTTGGCGTGAGGCTTTTAGTAAATAGCACATCTCTTAATCTTAGTGAATAAAACAACCTGTATTTGCTTTATAGAGATCCTCGAAATATATTTTAAATATAATTTCTTGATAGATGCAATCAGTTAGATCACTTAGGCTAGTTTATGAAGAATATAATAAAATGAACATTTATAAGCCTACTACCCAACTTGAGATTTGGAACATTATCAATACCTCGTGTGTACCCTCTGGGTTTGATCCCCTGCCTTCCCACCAGAAGCAACAAATATCCTTTATTTTGTATTTACCATAACCTTGCTTAAAAAATAGTCTTGTAATATATATGTATTCCCAAATAATATATGGTTTAGTTTTTCTCATTTTTGTGCTTCATAAAATTTTTCAGAGATTCATCTATGTTGTTGCTTGTAGCTATAGTACACTTGTTTTCATTACTATATAATATTTTACCATCTGACTTTGCTATAATATGTTTCTCTTTTATCCTTTTGATGAACATTAGAGCTGTTTACAGTTTGGGGCATATGTCCCTCAGTGCATAAGTGCAAGAGTATCTGTAGGGTGAATACTGAGGAGTGAGGTTGCTGGGCAGTTTTTCCTTCTGAGATTATGATTATATGTATATCGAACCATCTTATTCATATCTTTTAACCTCTCTTTTGTATTTTCTTTCTCCCTCTCTCTTTGGAATATATTCTGGATACAGATCTTTCTCCCAGGTCAGTAGCTCTAGTTTTAGATGTGTCTAATCTGCCATATAAACCATCCAATGAGTTTATTTCAACAACTAAATTTTCATTTTAGAAGTTCTTTTTATTTCTTTTTGAAATATACCTGTTTATTTTTAATAGTTTCTCACTGTTTGCTTATTCTTTGTGGTTCCACTTTTCAAATTTTTGAACATTTAATATACATCATTTTGTATTATGTTCTAGTACCCGAGGTTGTCTTAGATCAGAACCTTCAGGGTCAGGTTCTGAGATGAAGGTTCCTAGACCAGTGGTTGGTTAAGGAGGTCTCCCAGGAGAAGCCAATATGGGACTGAGGAGACAGGATGAGGAAGACAAAGAAGCCAGCTAAGGGCGGGCATAATTTTGGAAGTGCCAGCCTCATCAAGATTCCAGTGGAGTTCTGGAGAGTGAAGTACCCTGCACAGTCTGTCACCCCTGAAGGCAAGATAACTTAGCTTTCATATTCCCATAGCAGTCACTGCCTGTGGGCCTTCCTTGGTTGGTGTGAACTCAGGCACTTCCAGGTCTCTTGTCAGGGTACCATGTAGGTGTACTCAGAAGGAGAGGGCAAGTGGGAGCCTTTCGCAACAAAGAATTCAAAAGCTGGGGGATGGCACCCACTACTGGTTACAGGGATTCAGAGGTCTGGGTAGAATACCAAAGGCCTCAACCATAGAAATCATTATAGGCTTTAAATAAAATGTTTTTTTCCTGACTGACTTATTCTTTTCATTCATTAAAAATTGCTGATTGAGCACCTCCTATGTGTTCATCTTAGCCCTAGGGGTTTATTGGTAAACACAGTAGACTAAGACTTCTGATCTCAAGGACTAATACTCTGCAGGGAGAGGGAAGAATGAGAAGTAGGTCATCCAAAATGAATTCCTGAAATATGGTGTGTCATATCAGGGTTTGAAGATACCACTCACACCTGGCCTGCAGCCTGTTTTATGTATCCCATGAGCTAAGATTTGTTTTATATTTTCAAGGTTTATAAAATAAAAAAGAATATGTAACAGAGACTTTATGTGGCTGCAAAGCCTAATATATCACTATGTGGCCTTTTACAAAAAAAGTTTCTTGAGCCCTGTGTTAAGTACTTGAGATTTCAACATGTGGGGTTTTCCCTCATGTCACTGTGCGATTCTCTGACACCAGCTGGGTGTCCTGTAATCAGCCTGTATGGAGACAGCATCAGATTTCAAAGGTTAAGGCTTGGTTCCACAACACCATCATCCTCCACTTCAGATGCCAGGCTGTCACCTGGGCTTCTGACCGACTGGGAACCTGGATATCAGAGGTTCCCACCACCACTGCTTAAGTTCGATTAATTTTCTAGAGAAGCTCACAGAACATGAAAAGCCAATGTACTTACTGTATCACCTGTTTATTATGAAAAGATATAACTCAGGAAAAGCAAGATTGAGAGATGCATAGAGCAAGGTTTGTGGAAAGGGGTGTTGTGCTTCTAAGCTCTCTGGGAGTGTCACTTCCCAAATCTCTCTGGGTTCACCAACCCAGAAGATCTCTGGACCCTGTCCTTTTGGGATTTTACATAGGATTTATATCATAAGCATGATCGATTAAATCATTGGCCATTGGTGACTGAACTCAGTCTTCAGCTTCTCTCCACTCCTGTGCCAGGGCTGACGGCTCATTTTTTTTAGCTGAATAGTATTCCATTGTCTGGATGCACCAGAGTTATCTGATCCACTCACCTATTGAAAGACATCTTGGTTGCTTCCAATTTTGACGGTTATGAATGTGGCATCTGTGTGCAGGTTTGGTGTGGACAAAAGTTGCACTTCTTTGGGATAAATATTGAGGAGCATGAACGCTGGATCATATGGTAAGAGTATGTTTAATTTTATAAGAAACCACCAAACTGTCTTTGAAAGTAGTTGCACCATTTTACATTTCCAGTAGCGGTGAATGAGTTCCTGTTATTCTACTTTCTCTCCAGCATTTGGTGATGTCAGTGTTTTGGATTTTGGGCATTCTGACAGGCATGTAGTGGTATCTCATTTTAATTTGAATTTCCCTGATGACATATGATGTGAGCACCTTTTCACATGCTCATTTTCCATTTACATATCTTCTTTGAGTTCTTTTTCTATTTTTCTATTTTTATTGATTAAAGAGGAGGTTTGAAAATTATCCTTGTGAGTCCTCAACGCATAGAAGTTATTCTTATGCAGGATCTTGGGATTTTGTAAACAGATGCTCTTCAGAGGTTCTGGTCCACCATAATGTTGGAAGTTGAAATCTTTAAAAGGCTTCAGATAATTTTTAAACCTCAATTAAAGGGGCTCAAAAGCCATGTGTTCTATTGTAATGAAGAAGAAAGTACAGTGACACACATGGGTTTGAACTGTATGGATCTACTTATATGTCGTTTTTTTCCAGTAAATACCCGGACTGTTTTCAATCCATGATTGGGAGTCTGAGGATGCTGAGGACCGACTGTGTGCATTGATCTATGCCATACTGTAAAGCGGACTTGAGCATCCATAGATTTTGTTAGCTGCAGGGGTCCTGGAGCCAATCCCCATGCATATTGAGGGATAGTGTAAGTTTTGGGGGAGTTGAAAGTTGTATGTGGATTTTCACCTGGGAGTGTGTGTGTCACACCCCCAACCCCAGCATTGTTTAAGGGTCAGTGGTACACACTTCTTGAGACAACATTGATTGGTCATAAAAAAGGAACCAAGAGGTAAAAGGCTTTTCTCAGACTGAGTCAGAGTGTTTTTAAAAGGCACCAAGGTATGGAACAAGGTAGCACAAAGAATTGATATTTGATTTTATACAGGTGATATAGGGAACAACAGGAAGTAATTTATTGATAATAAAAAACCATTAAGGACTTCCAGCAAAGATGGAGGCGTAGGTAGACACACTATGCCTCCTCACACAACCAAAAGAAGAACAACAAAAATGTAACAACAAAAACAATCAGAACTGACAGAAAATCGAACGATATGGAAGTCCAACAACCAAGGAGTTAAAGAAGACACATCCATCCAGACCCATAGGAGGGGTGGAGATGGGCAGCTGGGGAGGAGAGGGATTGTAGCTGAGCAGGGGCTGGCAGACCCAGAGTGGTGGCAGATTGTGAAAGGTGGCTGGTGGACCGGGTGGTCCCACATTTTCATGCAGATAAACCAGGCAAAACTGGGGAGTGGGATGGGCCATACAACCCAGTATCCCAGTGCAGGGAAATAAAGCCTCAAACCACTGATTGAAAACAGCTGTGGGGGTTGAGGTGCTGAGAGAAACTCCCAGCCTCACAGGAGAGTTCATTGGAGAGACACAGGGTTCTAGAGTGTCACAAACCCACCCACATGGGAATCAGCCACCAGAAGGGCCCAGTTTGCTTGTGGGAAGTGGGGGAAATGACTGAAATCTGGCAGAGAGCAGAGCAGTGCCATTGATCCCACTTGGACCCCTTCCCTACATACAGTGTCACAACCCAGTGACATGGGTTATCTTGCCCTGGTGAACACCTAAGGCTCTGCCTCTCACTACATAACAGGTGTGTCAAACCAAAAAAAAGGCCCAAATGGAAGCTCCAAAAAAAAATACAACTAAGCTATGAAGAGATAGCCAACCTATCAGATACCCAGTTCAAAACAATGGTAATCAGGATGCTCACAAAATTAGTTGAATTTGGTTGCAAATTAGATGAAAAATGAGGCTACTTTAAGTGAAATAAAGGAAAATGTACAGGGAACTCATAGTGATGGAAAGGAAACTGGGACTCAAATCAATGGAGTGGACCAGAAGGAAGAAAGAAACATCCATCCAGAACAGAATGAAGAAACAAGAATTCAGAAAAATGAGGAGAGGCTTAGGAACCTCCAGGACATCTTTAAACATTCCAATATTCCAATTTTAGGGGTACCAGAAGGGGAAGAGGAACAGCCACGAATGGAAAACTCATCTGAACAAATAATAAAGTAGAACTTCCCCAATCTGGCAAAGGAAATAGACTTCCAGGAAGTCCAAGAAGCTCAGAGAGTCCCAAAGCAGTTGGACCCAAGGAGGAACACACCAAGGCACATCATAATTACATTAGCCAAGATGAAAATGAAGGAGAGAATTCTAGAGGCAGCAAGAGATAAGGGGACAGTCACCTACAAAGGAGTACCCATCAGACTGTCAGCTGATTTCTCAAGAGAGAGTTTACAGGCAAGAAGGGGCTGGAAAGAAGTATTCCAAGTCATGAAAGGCAAGGACCTACATCCAAGATTGGTCTATCCACCAAAGCTTTCATTTAGAATGGGAGAACAGATAAAGTGCTTCTCAGATAAGGTCAAGTTCAAGGAGTTCATCATCACCAAGCCCTTATTATATGAAATGTTAAAGGGATTTATTTCAGAAAAAGAAGATGCACAGTAAAACATGCACAGTAAAATGACAGCAAACTCACAATTATTAACAACCACGCCTAAAACAAACAAAACTAAGCAAACAACTAGAACAGGAACGGAACCACAGAAGCGGAGGTCACATGGCCGGTTATCAATAGGGGAGTGGGAAGGGGAGGGGAAAAAGGTACAGAGAATAAGTAGCATAGATGGTAGGTAGAAAATAGGGAGAGAGTAAGAATAGTATATGAAATGAGAAAGCCAAAGAATTTGTATGTATGACACATGGACATGAACTAAAGGGGGTAACATGGGTGGGAGGGGGTATGCATGGTAGAGGGGAGTTAAGGAGGGAAAATGGGACAACTATAATAGCATAATCAATAAAATATATTTTTAAAAAACCACTAAGGGGAATATAGTTCTACAGAAGTTTAAGGAATTTATAGCACTACTAAATAAGTAAAATTCCACCTGCTTAGTTAAAGTTTTCTTTCATTCCCACATTAAGTGGTTTGTGTAGGAGAGACCACAGCAAACCCCATTTTGGAAATGGTAGTTGATGGTAACACTGGCCTCATATAAGATCTGTCTGGAAAAAGTCCAGCCATTGTTAATATAACGAGAACAGTTTGTGCGACATTTATATAATGTGGCAGCCAAGGAGAGCGGACTGGAATGCACATATGTGAATAATGATGAGTTCACTGTACTAGTCAGTCGGTGTGGGAGATACCATTGAGTAAGCATGTGTACTGTGTGGATGTTGTATTTAAAATGACTGAGCAAGTAGAGCAATGAATCTGCATTTTGCATTAAGCTTGACCATTCCTCCATGGAAATTATTTGGATGATTCAGAAAGCCGCAACTGTGGGCAGCTGGTGATTGGCAGCTTCATCATGACAATGCTCACACATCCTATCTTGTGCAGAGTTTTTTGGCAAAACATCAAATCAGCCAGGTAACTCAGCCCCACTATAGCCCAGATTTGGTGACCTGTGACTTCTATCTTTACCCAAAACTAAAATCACTTTTGAAAGTTGATGAGATTCAGGAAAATATAACAGGGCAGCTGATGGCTATTGAGAGAACTGTGCAAGGTCCCAAGGTGCCTACTTTGAAGGGGACTGAGCTATCGTCCTATGTACAATGTTTCTTGTATCTTCTTCAGTAAATGTCTGTATTTTGCATGGCTGGATCCTTTTTGGACAGACCTTCACACCTAGGTGGCGATACTGACTTTTCAGAAGCCTGGACTTTGAATTGTTTTGTGGTGCTAGTGTCTATGGTAGGTGGGTTTGGAACTGAGAGATACTAGCCCCACAACTGGCCTGGTGTTGGAGGAGAGAACAGTCTAGGGAAGAGTAGACCCCCGAACCTCTGATTAAGCCATGCTTTAAGTCAGCCCAACCTGGGCTCCAAACCAGAGGTTGATCCTCTTTCCCTATAAAGGCTAGACAGTAAATATTTTAGGCCTTTCAAGTTATATGGTCTGTGTAGTAACTCCTTGTAGAGTAAAAGCTGATGTCGACAATATGTAGGTGCATGGGCATGGTTACGTTCGAATAGAACTTAATGGATTAACACTGGACTTCGGAATTCATATCATTTTCAAATATCACAAAGTATTATTATTCTTTTGATTTTTTTTAAAAAAACCATTTCAACATATAAAAATTCTCTTTATGTCACAGGCTGTATAATAGGCAGCGGTGCAGTTTTGGCCTGTGGACTATTATAGCTTGCTGACCTTTGCTCCACACTTTTCAACTGTATTATCATTTCATCTTTTATTTCATAAAGCCAATTCCAACTCAGTTGTAACCAGGAGAAAACTCTGTGTTACCTAATTGAAAAGTTCTTTATTCTATATCACAGAATATTTGTACTTTAGGCTTTCTTTTTTAAATGTATCATTCAAGGTTTGGGCCACTTTTAAAGATCTTTCAGGCATCAGGGAATACATGGGGAAATTGTGGTTAGGTTTTTTTTCATTTTTCTTTTTTTTAAGGCCAGAGAAAGTTTTTTTGTTATTGTTCTACTTTGCTTGATGGAAAGCTAGTATTTCTTAATGTTATTGGTGCCCAATTAGATCAGATATCATTTTCTAAGACTTTTGAACTAAAAATTCCAAAAATAATTTAATACTTTTAGGTGCCTTTCTATAACAAAGCAAATGTATTGTATTCTTATGTATCTAAGACTTAAAAAGAGTACACATAATTCTTTCCTCAGTAGCAGTGACTGAATCTTTACAACTCACATTTAAGCTGAGTTAATGTAAATAGGCAGAACTGGTTGTACCTCCTTGGCTGGAAGTAGGGAATCTCAGGGTATCTTGTGACCAATACCTCTTTCTTCTTGAGCTGGTGTGCAGAGAGTTGCCAGAAAATCAGGTTGTAGGGTGTCGTGTTGCCTTCCTAGGGAGTACTGAATTTTTGGTCTTATAACCTGAGGAAAGCTACTGCTTTCGCTTCCTAAATCAAAGGTTTTCCAACGTACCTTTCCTGTACAGAGGAAGAACAGGTTAAGAGAGTTGAATGCAAACTTTATGTTTGTAATTATTTTGGTCAGTAAGGTGAGTTCTGAGTTTCAAAATATTTTTAGCCAGGAGAGAGTTAGTGCTACTTCTTTCAGCCAGTAAGTGGTGCCAGCCTGCAGGTTAACAGTGACTCCCACTCAGGTCAGCAACAGCACTGTTGTGCTGGCTGCACTCCTCACGTGGTCAGGAACACGAGATTAAAATGTTCCTGACCATATATATTCAGCATAAAGTGTAAAGAGAACCTTCTGTTAAGAAATATAAATAATGTAGCTTCCTGATTGGGTTGAATTCTGACTGATGGGTCAGAATAGTTTGTGCCCAATGGGTATCCTTTTAGGACACTCTGTTTGGTGGTCTTCATGTAGTCTACCAGGCTATGAGCTTCATGAGGACTTCAGTCCTCTTGTTAGTCAGATGGTATATGATCTCCGTGAGGGCCGTGTGAACACATAGTGACATGCACATTTCTTGTCCCTAGAGTCTGGAACATCATGGGCAGCAGCTCAGTAATTGTTTTAACTGAGTCAGCAGAAATTTCTTCTGGCCATATGTTTCCGTCTTTTTCCTCTCACTCTTGCAGTTTGGTTCACTTGCCATATTCAGATTCTCCTGAACATTCTGTAGTAGGAAATAAAATGTTGAAATGCATTACCTCCACATGAAAATTCTGTGTGTGTGAGAGTTATTAAACATTGATCTTAAATGAGTAGAAATGGTACATCTTGATTCCGACCTTGTAAAAATGAACTTAAATTGGATGAAGTTGATTTTTTAAAAAAAATATTAAAACATTAGAAGGTTTAAAAAATTATCACAACTCAGACATATCATGACCAGAGATCTTAGTGAATTAAAAAAATTAAAAAGTTGTCATGAAGACTAATCTTTTCCTGCTTTAAACGTAACACATTTAGCCCTTGCTGGTGTGGCTCAGTGGGTTGAGTGCCGGCCTGCAAACCAAAGGGTCCTTGGCTAGATTCGCAGTCAGGACACAGGCCTGGGTTGCAGGTTAGGTTCCCAGATTGGGGGCGGGGGGGCACATGAGAGGCAACCACACATTGATGTTTCTCTCCTTCCCTTTCTCTCCTTTTCCCTCTCTCTCTAAAAAGAAATAAATAAAATATTTTTAAAAACACAACACATTTAAATCTCAGAATAGAAAAGTAGCTTGACCTTGGAAAATTGCATTGGCAGATGTTTCACTACTTGGTTTTTGTTCTGCATCATATGCCCAGTGCCAGGCGCATACTAGGTTTCAAGTAAGAATTTAAGAGGATGAATGTCTTTTAAAAAGAAAAAAATCAAATAAGCAAATTTGCCACACAGACCCATAGATAAGAGTGTTTAAATTTGTATGATTTGGATCCAGTCTCATTGCCATGCAGAGTCGGAGCCGGTATTGCCCTTGAAGGACCAGGACTTTCTGGTGTGGGCCATGCTAATATCTCAGTGGCCAACCCACTGTGGGACAGAGAACAAGCTACCTTGTCTGCCTGTGTCCCAATCAGAAATTGCCCTCTTTCAGTAAACTACGCTCCTCGGTGTCTTTACTGCCACCTCTCTACCAGGGAAGATGGTCATTGTGGTGCTCACTGCACCTAAAAATGAGTCTGCTTTTGAAATAGGTATGGACTTGATAAATCACCAGACGTGACCTCTGAAATGAAGTGGCTGCCCTGGACTCTGTCTCCTAAGTAACTGAACTGCTTGTTCCTGAACTTGGTGTTCCTAGTAACTGGGCCTTGGGGCTTGTTTTTAACTTGCTGCCCTGATGTCTGCACACTTGCTGAAACATCTCAACCTCAACTTTGATCTGGATTCCCTTGGACTGATCTGTTCTGGTTTGAAATTGGCTTTTAGTGTTCCTACATACCTTTGGCTGGAATAATTGAAGATAATAGATCATAAAATGGCTAACCATTGCTGTTGTCCCTGTCCACAACCCCCTTCGCCATGTGACTTTGCTGTTCCCACTCTCTGACTCTGGCCTTGGCCAGGGACTTGCACTGGTCGGTGGCACAGTGCTGTCAGAACCTGTCGCCATCTTCCATGTTGTCAGTCAGCTCAGCCTAGCCAGCTGGAGGCGGGTGGCCCAGCTGTTAGGCAGCACTAGCTGACACCAGCAGATGAGTACAGACACCTCAGAACAGTAGTTCCCAGCCAGCCTGCCATCTGACTGCAGCCATGCGAGTGAGCCCAGCTGAACCCAGCCAGTGTTCTTAATGCCCAAGACTGTGACAATCAATGGTAGAAAACTGACACCCTGGCCTTGGTCGGGTTCCTATGGTCAGGGTGCTACATCTACTGACTCTAGGTTCTGGGGTGTCCTGGTTCTGTCTTGTTACAGCTGTCCTGCTACTGTTGAAATTCAACTTGTGGAGGAAGTGAGGGAGAACTGTCCGTTCCAATCCTTGTCATAATACAACTAGAGTGTTATTGGAACACAGCCACACCCACTGTTTGTACATTACCTGGGGCTGCTCTCACTCTGAGTAGTTGCAACAGAGACGATATAAACTGCAACACCTAAAATATTTACCATCTCCTCCCTCTCCCCTCGTACATAGATCAGTGATGTATTGAGTAATAGGAGATTCCGGGAGAAGTTGAGCAGTTCTAGCCAAGTTGGTAGTGAATATTTTACTATTAGATGCAGTTTTAAAAAGGTGAAATTTGAACATAGACTTTGTTGGTAAAGTTCCAAGGCTGGGAAAAATACATGTCAGATGGGAAAAAAATGACCATATATGTTTAGAAAACAGTGAAAAACTTGCTACAATTACCTAAAAAATGTATTCAGCCTAGGTATAAATATAAGAAAAATGTATAAGACATTCACGGAGATGGCTTTTTCAGTTTTATTGAAGGACAATAAACAAAACTCACCTGGATGATAACTATACCCTGTTCTGGGGCAGGAAAGAGCTTTTAATGGTTGTTTGAAATGCCTCTAGAAGTAGGGTGCAGGGAAGCAGGTCGACTAAACCTAACTGGGCTGAAAAGTCGGAAGTGATCAGAAGGCCTCTTGTTAAACATTCACCCCCATGGGTGAAGGTGCAGCCGGGTCATCCAGCCAGATTCCTCGGTATGCACACAGGTCCTGCTGCCACGAGGCCCGTTCAAAGGATGGCTTCAGTTCACTTATTTATTTTTTCTTCAATGGAAGTGGCTTTGCTTTATCTGATTTGTGAAAGTTATATATGCTAATTGTACTTTTAAACAATTAGGGGGACATCAGGATGCTCTGACTATCTTCATATGGTGGAATGAAGAGTGAATGTTGAACATTTTGAGGGTACACGCTAATATCACGATATTAAGCACACTGGAGTGTGCTTGTATATTGACAAATACATGTTAATAGTGAAGGTAGTCTGTGAAGCTTACCTGGTGTGAAGAGTGTGGATTATCTCCCTGTGAGGTTTCTGACAATGATAGGAAATCAAAGTACATTTTACTAACTGGACCATTGCCTGATTCTCCAGTGAAGATGTTGCTGAAGTTGACAGATGGGGGTGGCTAAGCAGGCCCTCTGCTCCCTGAGGATGTCCCCATCCCCCAGATCCCAATGGTACCCTGTAACCTGAAGGGAAGAGAAGTTCTGAGAGCTCCACAGGGAAGAGGGGAGAAAGCGGGGATGGAGACGTGTCTGGGCAGTGGGGCCCGTGGGGCCAGGCAGTCAGAGCCTCACCTGTCCTGGGGGACTAATGGCGGGGCCAGTCTTTCTGTAGTATATTTAAATGTATATACAGGGTGGGGAAAAGTAGGTTTACAGTTGTAGGTGAAACACACTTTGTTCTTGTATTATTTGTTAATTATTGTTTTTCCATATGAACAACTATAAACCCACTTGTGCCCAACCTCTACATCCCTGAAGTTTTCAGATTGAGATGTCAGAGGGGCTGGGCTCATAACCGTGTGCGTAGCCCTGGGGGAACTGGAGACAGTCACAGTTTTGAAAACCCTGCTGTCACACAAAGTTTGGGGCTCTCTTTTTGCTGTTCCCTCCTTCCCCCTCATTTCAAAAACATTAAAATGAGATGAATGAATGAGAAGTGCTCCCATGGTATTTCACAGCAGGAGGCAGGCTGCACTGCCCCACGGACATTGGTCCTGAACCTTCACACTTCGAGTGCTTCATTGGGATTTTGTGGAGCGTGAACTGAATCCTGTGTGGTTGGTGCTCTGGGGCACTCAGATGAGTTTGGTTGGACCTCTATTTCATCAGCAGAGCCAGGTCGGGGGGCTGGGAACAGCAGCAGCATCACTGTCCAGGCAGGTAACACAGTCACTCCACCTGCATGAAACCAGTTTTTCCTAATTGGTTTCTGCTGAAGGGGGAAGTAACTAGAGGGGTGGTTTACCAGAGACTGGAAAGAAGGAGGCCACAGAATCACAGACAGCACATTAATGTCTCTAAAATAGCCAAAGGCCTAGATTGTTGTATCTAAAAACATTCTTATTAAAGAAATATGTAACAAAGACAGCTATTACCACCAAGTTTATAAGCCAGACCTACAGTCTCCTGTCCCATATTTCCCTACACGTAGAGTTCACACTTGATCTGAAACATATCCTTCTGTTTGGAATATATTTGTATTTTTGTGATATTTCTTTGATTAAGTTCCTCTCTAACTGCCTGTCCCTTTTTTTTCTGTTCTCTCCTGGGCCAAGGGTGCAGCTGGGTCATTCAACCTGGCTTATCTGTTTGTTCACAGATCATACGGTCACTTGGCTGTCAACAGGGGAGTTCGAATGGTGGCTTCTTTTCAGTTACTTAATTTTCTTTCCAAGCATAACTCTTTCAAGAACTCCCACTATAGGCAGATGTTGGACCACCTAGAAAAGTCCTTTGGTTTTCTGTCTTTTCTCTTGGTCATCTCTGTCTTTTTGTTCTTCTTCCTCAGAAATTTCCATAGATTGACCCTCCACCCCTTTCATTAAAGTTTTCACTTAAGCTACCATGTATTTCATTTGCAGTTTCTTTCTCTATATGTTTTTCCTTACTCTATGTTATTACTGAGTACTGGATGTAATATCTTCTCCAGTCTTTCTGAGGATATTATAGTTGTTTTTTAACTCTTTCATTCCTTGATTGCTATGGTTTCCTCATAGTTCTATACTGAATATTGTTTTGTTTTGGCCTGTACCTTTAATGTTAGAAGCTGTCTTGTGATGGGTAGTGATATATTGTGCCTAAGAAAGAGGTACTAACCAAGTCTGAGATTTGTGTCTGTGGATTTGACAAACAGCCCCTGGGCATCTTTCCAGAGTAATTGGCAGGGGTCCAGCTTTCTCAGTGAGCTCTCCAAGCAGCAGTACCTGTGTCTCCTCTCCTTGTCACACAGTGTCTCCCGAAGAGCACCTGCTACTTTCCACTCAGCATTCTTATTGCTTATCTAAGGAAAGTGTCCGGAGAGGGTGTGTGTGTTTGTGGGGGGTTCCCACCATTCAGTGTGTATACCTGATCTCAATTCCCTGTTTGTGTGCATGTCAGACCTGCTGTCCCGTGTCTGGTGTGTTCTAGTTGAGTTTCTGCAGGGGGAGGGGGGGGAGGGACTCCTGGGCTCCAGGCTCCTCACTTGTGCTGTGTCACCCCTGGTGTCTGCAGACGCTGACCTTTGCCATATCCTTTGGGAGACATTTTGACTTCCTTTTCACTGGTGTTTTCTTTTCCCCTTACATAAATACCAGCTTTGTCCACTCCACCGGTCATTCACCTTACCTTGCTTGCATTATTTCCCATCTTCCAAAAAATTGATCTTTGGTTCATTGTGTATGTTGAGATCTGTCACCTGTGGCCCTATATTTCTTCTTTAAAATTTTTTATGGAGATATAATAAACATACAGCATATTAGTTTCAGATGTACAATGTAATTTCATATTTACATATATTGTGAAATGATCACCAAAGTAAGTCTAGTTAGGATGATTCCTTTATTTTTATTGTATTGAGGTTTTTGGAGGGAGCAGAGATAAATATTGTTTGTTATCCACCATGTGTAATTGGAATTCCAAGACCTAGATTGTTGCATGAATCAATTGAAACAACTCTAGCTAAAAAGTTTTTTTTTTTACAAAATGTACAAGCTGGTATGTAAATCAGTTTAGTTCTGAATTGTAGTTCATATGGAGTTTTGTCCTTGCTTGATTTATATCCTCCTTTACCTTCTAGAACATTCAAGTTTAAACAACATTTAATGCCAGTTAAAACAAGCATTCTTTTAGTAAGGAAAAATACTATCTTTATCTTAAAATTTTTAATGGCAGAAAAAAAAACACAACATAAAATTTACCTTCCTTATCATTTTTAAGTGTACAGTTCAGTGGCATTAAGTACATTCACACTGCTGTGCACCCCTCACCACCATCATCTCCCGTAACTAAAACTCCACACAGCAACTCCTCACTTCCCCTTTCCAGCCACTGGCAACCTCCATTCTACCCTCTCTCTCTATGAATCTCACTCCTCTAGGGACCTCATAGAAGTGGCATCATAGAGCATTTGTCTTTTCATGGGACTGGTTTATTTCACTCAGCATAATGTCGTTAAGGCCCGTTCATGTTGTAGCATGTGTCAGGACTGCCTTTCAAGGCTGGATAGTGTTCCATTGTGTGTTTGTACCACATTTTGTTTGTCCATGCATCCATTAATGGGTGTTTAGGTTGCTTGGCTACTTACTGTAGGCAATGGCCCTATGAACATGGGCGCACAAATATCTCTTCAAAGCCCTGCTTTCATTTTGTTAAAGATATATACCCAAAAGTGGGATTTCTGGATGATGCGGTAATTACATTTCTAGTTTTTTGAGGAAGTACCATACCATTTTCCACAGCAGCTGTACCATTTTATAATTCTACCAATAGTGTACAAGGGTTCCATTTTGTCTCTTGCCTTTATTTTTTAACTTAATGAGCAATGCTCTTTTAAAATAAAACTTTAAAAATAGAACTATACAAAATCACCCATATCCTACCCAACACTGATCATTAAGATTTTGTTTTCTGTCATTTTAAATGAAAATTGAACTTTGCTGAAGGATGGAAGCACTATTTTTGAGTCCTTGTCCTAGGGTGACCTCTAGAGGTAGCACTGGTGTGTGACAGCCGCTTACCAATGCACTTTAAACTAGAAGGTTCTTTACTATTAATAGTGTAGGGTTGGGACTTCCAGACAAGATGGAGGCGTGGGTAGATACACTGTGCCTCCTCGCACGACCAAAAGAAGGACAACAACAACTTAAAAAACAAGAAACAACCAGAATTGACAGAAATCCAAACTGTATGGAAGTCTGACAACCAAGGAGTTAAAGAAGACACATTCATCCAGGAAGGGCAGAGACAGGCAGCCGTGGGGGAGAGGACTCGTGGCAAGGCCGTGGCTGGCTTACCCAGTGAGGCGGTAGATCGTAGAGCTGGGAACGCAAGGCTGCAGCTAGCGGGCAAGGCAGCAGTGGGCGAACAGGCAAGGCGGTGGATTGCAGACTGGGCAGTCCCACATTCACGCACAAATAAACCAGGAGAAAAAACTGGGGAGCCGCACGAACTGTGCAACCCAGGGCCCCAGCTCGGGGAAATAAAGCCTCAAACCATTGATTGAAAACACCTGTGGGGGTGAGGCGGTAGTGGGAAAAACTCCCAGCCTCACAGGAGAGTTCATTGGAGAGACACACAGGGTCCTAGAATGTACACAAACCCACCCACATGGGAATCAGCACCAGAAGGGCCCAATTTGCTTGTGGGTAGCAGGGGAAGTCACTGAAATCCGGTAGAGAGCAGAGCAAGTGCCATTGTTCCCACTTGGACCCTTCCCCCACAGACAATGTCACAAATCAGTGACATGGGTTACCCTGCCCTGGTGAACACCTAAGGCTCTGCCTCTCACTACGTAACAGGAGTGTCAAGACAAAAAAAAAATGGCCCAAGTGAAGAATAGATCAACACTCCAGAAAAACAACTAAGCAATGAAGAGATAGCCAACCCATCAGACAGATGCACAGTTCAAAAGGCTGGTGATCAGGATGTTCACAGAATTGGTTGAATTTGGTGGCAAATTAGATGAAAAAACAAAGACTACAATAAGTGAAATAAAGGAAAATGTACAGGGAACCAATAGTTATGGGAAGGAAACTGAGACTCAGATCAACAATGTGGACCAGAAGGAAGAAAGAAACATACAGCCAGAAAAGAATGAAGAAACAAGAATTCAAAAAAATGAGGAGAGGCTTAGGAACCTCCAGGACATCTTTAAACATTCCAATATTCCAATTATAGGGGTATCAGAAGGGGAAGAGGAACAGCCACAAGTGGAAAACTCATCTGAACAAATAATAAAGTAGAACTTCCCCAATCTGGCAAAGGAAATAGACTTCCAGGAAGTCCAAGAAGCTCAGAGAGTTCCAAAGAAGTTGGACCCGAGAAGGAACACACCAAGGCACATCATAATTACATTAGCCAAGATTAAAATGAAGGAGAGAATCATAGAATCAGCAAGAGAAAAGGAGGCAGTTACCTACCAAGGAGTTCTCATCAGACTGTCAGCTGATTTCTCAAAAGAGACCTTACATGCAAGAAGGGGCTGGAAAAAAGTATTCCAAGTCATGAAAGGCAACGACCTACATCCAAGATTGCTCTATCCAGCAAAGCTTCCATTTAGAATGAAAGGGCAGATAGAGTGCTTTTCAGATAAGGTCAAATTCAAGGAGTTCATCATCACCAAGCCCTTATTATATGAAATGTTAAAGGGAATTATCTAAGGAAAAGAAGATTAAAAAGTTGAACAGTAAAATGACAACAAACTCACAATCGTTAACAACCACACCTAAGACAAAAACAAAAGCAAACTAACCAAACAGCTAGAACAGGAACATTACCACAAAAGTGGAGATCACATGGAGGGCTATCAGCAGGGTAGGGGGAGGGGGAGAGAGGAGGAAAGGTACAGAGAATAAGTAGTATAGATGGTAGGTAGAAAATAGGGGGAGGGTAAGAATAGTGTATGAAATGTAGAAGACAAAGAATTTATATGTATGACACATGGACAAGAACTAAAGGCAGGGAATGTGTGGGTGGGAGGGGAGGGAAGGGGGGGAAATGGGGCAACTGTAATAGCATAATCAATAAAATATATATATATTTTTTAGATTTTATTTATTTATCTTTAGAGGGGAAGGGAAAGGAAGGAGAGAGGGAGAGAAACATTAGTGTGGGGTTGCATCTCTTGAGTCCCCTGCCGGGACCTGGCCTGTAACCCAGGCATGTGCTCTGACTGGGAATCGAACCGTGATCCCTTGGTTCTCAGGCCCGTGCTCAATCTACTGAGCTACACCAGCCAGGGCTCAATAAAATATATTTAAAAAATAATGTAGGGCTGAACACTGTGGTATACGTGAGTCTGCTGAAAAGCCAGTTGGGAGTCATATCCTTTTCCTAGGTTTTGCATATATCTTCTACAAAGCTTGAGGCAGAAGTTCTTCCAGCATACTCCATGAAAAATATTGTGAGTAGTCTAACTGGGATAAAACATTGCCAGGTGGCTGGGTTTGTTTGGCAGGTGGTTTTGTGGAACTTGAAGGAAACATGAGGGGTTTAAGTGTGTCTGAAAGTTCCTCCCAGCCTTTAATCTGGGTTCCCCTCAGGACACTGCTTACAGGTTCTGGTGTGTACCTACCCCTTGTGTTAATGTGTACCGAAACTTTCCCCTCTGCCTGTGTCCTGCCCAGGCGGGAAAGGGCCTTGAGGCCACATCTCCTACGTAGATTCTTTATTTGAGTCTGATTTGCACAAGGTGGTTGGTTGTGGCTGTTTCAGTGCTGGCTTTCTGTCCCCAGATGGCCTCCTTCTCTGCTGCATAGGGGTGTCTCAGGGAAGGTCTAAAAACAGTAGGTCATCGAAGGAACAAGAGGCTCCCTTGTACTCCCATTGATTTGGTCTCATCCAACTCAGGACATTTGGAAGAAAGTTTGCTTTGGCCTGCTGAAGTTTAAAAAAGGTGCCTTTGAGCACATGAGTGCCTCAAGGCATAATGATTAGTCATAATGTTATTGGGCTTTGGCATTAAAAACTCTACCTGGGTTCAGCAGAAAACGGTTTTGTGAGGTTGAGACTAAAGGAACTTTACTTTTTTTAAAATTTTAAATTTAGCAAATGTCCAGAAGCGAATGTGTCAGGATTTGTTGTTAATTCTTATTCGTAGGCATATGGAGATGTTTATTATTTTCTCTCTGTTTTTTTATTTCTCTAAATTTGGAAAAGAAAATAGTCCTAGAAAAGGAATAAGGTACTCTGTTAAATTTGGTTGTTTCTCAACTGAGTTGAAGTGATTTTTTGTGTTTGATGGCAGTGAGACAGTTCGACAGAGGTATGAACACTTGCATTCTGGTTACATTTATGTGCAATGTAGTTAACTTTACCACTGCTATTGATTCCTAGGTGTAGTCATTGTTGCAGGCCTAATTTATATAAATCATGTAGTTCAAAACTGAGCAGTTTAGGTGTGTTGTCATTTCCTTCAGCTCACGGGCCCATTGAATCTCCAAGCAAAGGAGATGCTAGGCCCATTCAGGTTGTCACGGCTGAAGTACTCAGATTACATCTGTTGATGAGGATGAATTGTGAGATTGTGAGGGAGTAAGGAATACAGGAAGCCATCACTGTCACAGAAATAGGACATTGTTTGGGGGATATCTGAGCCTCTGATGGTCAGACAGCAGCTCTGGTAACTTGCAGCAATTCTAGGGGGTGGGGGTCTTTTTTCATAGCAGGACCTGCCTTTCTGAGGTGCACCATTGTGGTGACTTGCCACTGGCTGTCCATCTGTTGCTTGGCCTGCCCCTCACCAGCCCACTTTCTCGGTCCTTATTTCAAACTGTCCAAGAGGAATAAGCTGATGGGTTGGCCACATGCCATTGGCACAGGCTGCACTGGGCTGCCCTGTGGAGCCAGGCTGCAGGTCCCCTTGTCTGTCTGTGCACAGCAGTCTTTGCTGACCATCTCAGTCCATTTGGGGAGGTCACAGTATTGGCTAACATGGGATTCAGCCGGTTGGTAATGAAATAATGAAAGGAGATGACAGGTTTGCTAGGTCCACTGGGGCTCCCTGAAGGGACCACACGAGCTTTGCAGTCTGAGTTCAAGCTCAGCAGGCAGGGACTCAAGTGTGAGCAGCATTCATGAGGGGGGTGGTGCACACAGTTCCTCTTTTTCTGTTCTCTTCAATGTATTGAGTACCTTGAATCTTCAGATTTTAAGGCAATAAATTACGCCAAGTACTCTCATAAATAAATTCCACCAGACAGGATTTTCCTTTTCAAATGAGGGAGCCATCATGGTTTCACAGGAACAGTAGGAGGAACAGTCAGGAGAATGAAGCAATTCCAATTAGTGTGTTTAAGCAAAAGTGTCTGAAGATGGCTTCCATCCTGTCTTGCTTCCCACAGCCTGATATCTGTAGGCAAGTCTGGAACCAGTTTGGGCCTTGCTTTTTTTTTTCTTTTAAATATATTTTATTAATTATACTATTACAGTTGCCCCAGTTTTTCCTCCCCTTTATTCCCCTCCATACTGCACCCCCCCCAGCATGTCCATAGGTTGTATATATAAGTTGGCTTCTCCATTTCCCATAGTATTCTTAACCTCCCCCTGTCTATTTTGCACCTAACATTTATGCTTCTTATTCCTTCTACCTTTTCCTCCATCCTCCACCCCGCCCCCTCCCTGCTGATAACCCTCTATGTGATCTCCATTTCTGTGATTCTGTTCCTGTTCTAGTTGTTTGCTTAGTTTGTTTTTGTTTTTATTTAGGTTAGTTGTTGATAGTTGTGACTTTGTTGTCATTTTTCTGTTCATATTTTTGATTATCTTTTTTTTCTTAGAAAAGTCCCTTTGACATTTCATATACTGTATTTTTAAACTATAAGATGCATCTCCCCACCCCCTATTTATTTGGGAGGAATAATGGTTGTCAATGCTGCTGTTGATTTCTGTTTACATTTACATTAGTGAAATATTATGTTATTTATGTTATTAAATATTTTACCACATTTTTTGCTTCAAATTTTTTTCCTATTTTCCTGTAAAACCTAGGTATGTCTTATGGTCCAAAAAATATGGCTAATAAGGGCTTGATGATGGTGAACTCCTTTAACTTGACCTTATCTGGGAAGCACTTTGTCTGCCCTTCCATTGTAAATGAAAGCTTTGCTGGTTAGAGTATTCTTGGTTGTAGGTTCTTCCCTTTCATGACTTCAAATACTTCTTTCCAGCCCCTTTTTGTCTATAAGGTTTCTTTTGAAAATCAGCTGATAGTCTTATGGGAACTGCTTTGGAGGTAACTGTCTCCTTTTCTCTTCGTGCTTTTAAGATTCTCTTCCTATCTTTAATCTTGGGTAATGTAATTATGATGTGCCTTGGTGTATTCTTCCTTGGGTCCAACTTCTTTGGGACTCTCTGGGCTTTCTGGACTTCCTGGGAGTCTATTTCTTTCACCAGATTGGGGGAATTTTTCTTTCATTATTTTTTCAAATAAATTTTCAGTTTCTTGATCTTCCTCTTCTCCTTCTAGCACCCCTATGATTTGGATGTTGGAACGTTTAAAGTTGTCCTGGAGGTTTGTAAGCCTCTTCTCATTTTTTTGAATTCTTGTTTCTTCATTCTGTTCTGGTTGAATGTTTATTTCTTCTTTCTAGTCCAAACCATAGATTTGAGTCCCAGTGTCCTTCTGTCCACTTTTGGTTCCCTGTACATTTTCCTTTATTTCACTTTGCATAGCCTTCAGTTTTTTTCCTATTTTGTGACCATACTTAACCATTTCAGTTAACATACTGAAAAAAAAGTGAAGGTAAACACAGACGATTACCAGTGTTTTGAACTCTGCATCTCTTCATTGCTTAGTTGTATTTTTTGGAGCTTTAATCTGGTCTTTTATTTGGGCTATACATTTTTTGTCTTTGTGCACCAGTTATGTTTTAAGGGGCAGAGCCTTAGGTATTCTCCAGGGCAGGGCCACCCATGTAGCTACATTATGACACTGTATGGGGGGGAGGGGTCCAAGAGGGAACAATGCCACTTGCTCAGCTCTCTGCCAGCTTTCCATCCCGTTCCCCACTACCCACAAACAAATTGGTCCCTTCTGGTGCTGATTCCCAGGTGGAACATTCTAGAACCCTGTGAATCTCTGCAATGAACTTTACTGTGAGACTGGGAATTTCTTCTGCTGCCACAACCCCCACAGGTATTTTCAGTTAGAGGTTTTAGGGTTTTATTTCCCCACACTGCAACCCTTGGTTGTGTGGTTTGTCTCAATCCCCAGTTGTTCCTCCTAGTTTACTCACATGCAAATGTGGGATCACCCAGTCCTCCAGCCACTGCCTTGCAGCAAGTCTGAGTCCTCTCCACCTTGGCTGCCCGTCTCTGCCCCTCATACTGGTCTGGATGAATGTTTTTTCTTTAACTCCTGGGTTGTCAGTCTTCCATACAGTTTAGTTTTCTGGCAGTTCTGGTTATTTTTTGTTTTTAAAGTTATTGGTGTCCTTCTTTTGATTGTGTGAGGAGGCAGAGTTTATCTATTTATGCCACCATCTTGGCTGTAGGCCTTGCTGTCTGTGTCATCAAAATGAACAAGCTAGACTTAAGAAAAAAAGAGAAACAGTCTTTGTGGTTTGATGCATTCATTGAATTATGTGTACTTGTTTTAAAGGCTAAGTTTATTGCATTTGGGTATTATTTATATATCTTTTTTCCAAATGGGTGAAACTGGGAAACAAAAGGGTAGGCCTTTGCAGGAATAACTATAACATCAGTAATTTTTTTCCCTGTACATGAGAACAAGAAGCCTAATGGAATCACTTAATAATTGTATTATAAACTTATTTGAATAGTAGAGCTCATATTCATATTGAATAACATCATTACAAAAATGAAGACAGTAAATAATTTGCCTCATTTCATAAAATATAAGACATAACAAGTATCTAGGAACATCAGACTTTGAAGAAATAGTCTAGAGTTTAGTTTCCAGCAATATGGCAAAGCAAGTATCCTAAAGATCCTTATAACTTGAAATACTTAAAAGTGAGGAGTAGATGTACATAGTTTATAGTTTCTTTATAGTACTAGCTGAACAGGTAAGAGAGTAACATAAATTCCCAGAGACCATTCTGAGAGCAGGAATCCCAAGGGATGTGTGGAAACTACAACTGCTATGAGAGCATTTGCCTACCTTGCTAATCTAGACCTTTGGCTCTTAACAGCAAACCTTAGTTTGTAGGTGATGGAGGATCAAATTGGAGGTCCCAAATGAAGTTAGTATTCAGAGGGCTACATTGTTGGTGAAATGGAGAATAGAAGAAAATAACTCACTCATAGGTAGAGGCTCATCTATCCTGACCTGACTCTGGGTAGAGGGTAGAAAGAGTTTTTCTGATAGTTTATAACCATAAACCACTACCTGTGTGGTCTTAAAAACTCCAAGCCAAGAAATTCAGATTGTTCCCTTGGTAATTAGTGTCTCCAATTGCCTGCTAGAAGCAAAATGCATATTGTCTCTATAATAATGTACCTTAAGCTCATGACTCAAAGAATTTCCACAGATAGAGCCCAGCTCACAACTGAAAATCACAAAACACATGAGAGACCAGGTATTTATGAGCAGAGTGAACTGACCTAAAGTTGGATCTGAAGATACTACCATTATACACTGTTTTACTGTGTATAATGTACACTTTTTCCCCCAAATTTTTTGAGAAAAAAATAAGGATGTGCATTATACATGGGTATAATGATCACATACCATGAGCCCAATAATCCCATGTAGAATGTGCACAAAAATGTGGGTGCACATTATACACAGCAAAATATGGTATTTAGCATGGAATTTGGAAGTTCAAGCAATGGAAAATGTGAAGAAGTGGTTCATTAAAGGTCTGAAAGATTTAGAGAGACTAGGGAAAGAGGCAGTTTATGAAAATTGAGATTGAGAATTCATGTCAGCTACACACATGGATCCTCACTTGGGAAGAACCAGGTGTCCCAAGCAGTGTAAATACAAAGGGTATCTGTCCCAAATGAGTCATAGTGAAACTGTAAAACACCAGGAAACACTTGGAAAGTCTGAAAAGCAGCCAGAGAGAGAAAAAGACAGACTGCTTACAAAGGAATGACAGGTTGACAACAGACGTCTCCGTAGCCATTGGAATTCAGAACATGGTGGAGTAAAACCTGCCCAGCGCAGAGCCAATTAGAAAAGGCAGGTCCCCTAAGCAAATTTTGGACAGTAATTGTACAGGAGGTTTATATATATTCCATATTCTGTTTGTCCTGCACTTTTAAAAAACAGGTGTGGTTGGCAGAGTAATGGCTCCCCAAAGATGTCTAGGTCCTAATCCTGGAGGTTTTGCAGGTGTGACAAAGTTAAGAACGTGAAAATGGGGAGATGACCTGGGTGGCGCAATAAGATCACAAAAGAATGTGATTCTTTCCCCCATTGTTATGGGGGAAGAGTGAGGGAGGGACTCAAAGATCTGATGATAAGAGTCAGAGGTAAGAGTGAAGGTGAAAGAGGGCCGTGAAGCCACACAAAGCTGGTGGCTTCTCGGGTCTAGAAAAGGCAGGAAACAGACCTGTCTCCAGAGTCTCCCAGAGGAACAAAGTCCCGCCAACACTTTGATGTTGGTCTCCCTGAGATTTCTGTGTTCCAGACTGTGAGAGGGTTAAGTGTGTGTTGTATAAGCCAGTAAGTTTGTGGTAATTCATTATAGGAGCAATGGGAAACAAATGCAATGGTATTATTGAGATATCATTTATATTTTATGCAGTCAAGTTGTTTAAAGTGTGCAATTAAATGGTTTTTAGTGTATTTGTAGGGTTGTATGATTGCAAACATTTTTGAAAGATAGATCAAAGTCATGAAATTGAAAAATGATCTTTGAATTACATGGAGCTCTCCTCACTGTGCTAATTTGAATCAACAATGCGTCTGTGTTCCAGGAGATTTGCTGGATGTCACTGATGTGTGACAGAAACCCTCGGACTTAGAAGCCTTTGCCTTTTTCTCTTTTTTAAAATATATATATTTTATTGATTATACCATTACAGTTGTTCTATTCCCCCCCCTTCATTCCCCTCCACCCGCACACTCCCTTCCCCACCATTCTCCCCCCCTTAGTTTATAACTACGTGTCTCAAGTTCTTTAGATTCTATATTTCCCCTACTATTCTTGCCCTCCCCCCATCTATTTTCTACCTACTGTCTATGCTATTTTCTGTACCTTCTCCCCCCTTCTCCTTTTCCCACTCCCCTGTTGCTAACCCTCCATATGTTCTTT
This sequence comes from Sturnira hondurensis, assembly GCF_014824575.4. NCBI lineage: Eukaryota > Metazoa > Chordata > Mammalia > Chiroptera > Phyllostomidae > Sturnira > Sturnira hondurensis. The sequence goes on from NW_028095541.1 coordinate 5,829,770, forward strand.
ATTTCTATGGTTCCATTCCTGATCTAGCTGTCCTCTTGGTTTGCTTTTGTTTTAGGTGTGGTTGTTAATAACTGTGAGTTTGCTGTCCTTTCACTGTTCATATTTTTCATCTTCTTTTTCTTAGATAAGTCCCTTTAGCATTTCATATAATAAGGGCTTGGTGATGATGAACTCCTTGAACTTGACCTTATCTGAGAAGTACTTTATCTGCCCTTCCATGCTAAATGAAAGTTTTGCTGGATAAAGCAATCTTGGCTGTAGGTCTTTAGATTTCATGATTTGAAATACTTCTTTCCAGCCCCTTTTGCCTGTAAGGTCTCTTTTGAGAAAATCAGCTGACAGTCTGATGGGAACTCCTTTGTAGGTGACTGTCCCCTTATCTCTTGCTGCTTCTAGGATTCTTTCCTTTATTTTAATCTTGGCTAATGCAATTATGATGTGCCTTGGTGTGTTCCTTCTTGGGTCCAACTTCTTTGGCACTCTCTGAGCTTCCTGGATTTCCTTGAAGTCTATTTCCTTTGCCAGATTGGGGAAGTTCTCCTTTATTATTTGTTCAAATAAGTTTTCCACTGGTGGCTGTTTCTTTCCCCCTTCTGGTACTCCTATAATTCGGATGTTGGAACGTTTAAAGATGCCCTAGAGGTTCCTAAGCTTCTCCTCATTTTTTTTGTATTCTCAGTTCTTCATTCTTTTCTGGTTGGATGTTTTGTTCTTCCTTCTGGTCCATTCCATTGATTTGAGTCCCAGTTTCCGTTCCATCACTATTGGTTTCCTGTGCATTTCCCTTCATTTCAATTAGTTTAGCCTTCATATGTTCCTCTAATTTGTGACTATAATTAACCAGTTCTGTGAGCATCCTGATGACCAGTGTTTTGAACTGTGCATCTGAGAGGCTGGCTATTTCTTGGTCACTTAGAGTTATAGGCTCTGGGGCTTTGAGTTCTTCTTGAGCCATCCTTTGGGCTGTTTGTGCCTGTTAAGTAGCAGGAACGGAGCCCTAGGTTTTCACCAGAGCAGGGCAACTCAGTTGCTGGGTTGTGACGTCGTATGTGGGGGTGGGGTCAAAGAGGAGCAATGGCGGTCCCGTCTGCGGCCTGTGGCAGCTGCCGCTGCAGCTGACACCGTCACCGGGCCCGTGAGTTTCGTCGCACTGCGTGCGAATGTGCCACCGCCGTCAGCCCTTCACCACTGGGTTCGTCCCTTGGGGCCTGCGTGGTCCGTCTCACTGTGCACAAATGTGCGACCGCGGTCAGTCTGCCCTGCACCCCGACTGGGTCCGGGCTTCCTGCTTGCCTAGTTGGGGGGGATCTTTCCTGCCTGACCCTGCTCTGCTGCTGGCTCCGCCTCTCTTACCGTCCCCATTGAACGGTTCGTTGTTGTCGGACTTCCGTATAATTCAATTTTCTGTTCTTTGGCTGTGTCTTTGTTCTCCAAACCTTTGTTGTATTCAAACTTGGTTGTGGGAGAAGGCACAGTGTTTCCACCTACGCCTCCATCTTGGTGGAAGTCTGCCTTTTTCCCTTTTTATCTTAGTGGGCTAACCTTTTCTTGTGACCCTTTTTGCTGCATTTCCCTTGGTGGTGTATAAAATATTTATTTGCTGGCACTCAAATCAGTCCTTTCTTTATTTTAGCTATTAAACTTGTAAATCTTTTTAAAATTAAATTTATTGGGATAGCATCAGTTAATTGGATCATATAGGTTTCAGGTGTATATTTCTATGATATACGAATTGTATATTGCATTGTATCTTATTGTCCAAAGTCAAACCATCTTCCATCACCACATATTAGACCCCTTTCACCCCCTCAAACTTATAAATCTTAAATTTTGAATCCGTCACTAACCATATAATACTCTATACAACTAACATAAACTTCCTGATGAACTGGCTCAGAATCCACAACCGAAAAATAGCAACACTCGTCAGAGACCAAGTGTTAATAATTCAGGAGATGAAATGATGTGTTCTTCGGCTGAAGGACTTCGACAGCTTCAAGATAAAAACCATGACATGAAATCATGTAAAAATTATTTGGCTCATGCCCTAGCTGGTGTGGCTCAGTGAATTGAATGAAATTCACTGAGCTACTCCAGTGAATTTCATTCATGGGCCTGCAAACGAAAGGGTCACCAGTTTGATTCCCAGTCAGGGCACAGGCCTGAGTTGCAGGCCAGATTCCCAGGAGGGGGCATGAGAGAGGCAACCACACATTGATATTTATCTCCCTCTCTCCTTCCCTTCCCCTCTCTCTAAAAATAAATAAATAAAGGACACTTGGAAAAAAACAAGGGGGGGGTGGAAATGAGAGGGAGGTGGGGAGGGCTGGGGGTGGGCTGGGATGGGAGTAGAAGGCAGAAAACTGTACTTGAACAACTATTAAAATAAAAAAAATTACCAAAAAATAAATACAAATAAAGTCTTAAAAAATTATTTGACTCACTGGCCAAAAAATCCACAGTTTTTGTGAACTATGAATGCTGCTTCTTAGGCAACCGTGTGTGTGTATGTGTGTATGCACTCTGACTTGTTTATTTAATGTCATGAATTTTTAACAGAACTGACTAATAGTTTGTGAGGTGAGTACACATGCAAATGAGCCTTTGGCTCAACGTTTATAAGAATTTTAGGATTGTGACAGTAGAGCATTGCACTCAGCATGGGGCCCTCTGACCCCAAGCCCTGTGTGACTGCACAGGTCACACACCAGGAAGCTGGTTCCTTTCTTCAACCCTTATCCCCAGGGACTGACTGAAGATTAGGATGAAAAACTCCTGCTTCCCAATTTCACCTCCCTTGTTTCATCCTTTTTGAAAAGAAATTTGAAATATTTTTAATTGTAAAATACACAAAATTTACTTTCATAATAACTTTTAAACTTTTAAGTCTACAGTTCAGCAATATTAAATACATTTACATTGTTGTACAACTACCCATCTCTATAACTCTTTATGTCTTGCCAAACTGAAACTCATCCCATTAAATAGCCTGGGCAACCACCCTTCTGCTTTGTGTCTCTATGAATATGACTACTCTGGAGGCCGCATATAAATGGAATCATATACTATTTGTCCTTTTGTGACTGGCTTATTTCACTTAGCATAATGTCCTCAAGTTGCATCCATATTATAGCATGTGGCAGGATTTCCTTCCTTTTTAAATAAATGTTTTGTTTATTGATTTTTTTTGGAAGGGGGGAGAGATTTGTTGTTCCACTTATTTATGCACTTACTGGTTGATTCTTCTCTGTGCCCTGGATGGGAATCAAACCTGCAACCTTGGTGTATGGGATGAGTCTCTAATCAGCTGAGCTCCCTGGCCAATGTGGACTTCTTTCCTTTTGGAGTAACCACCAAACTGTTTGCCACAAGTTTTACATGCCTACCAACAGTGTACAGGGTTCCAGTTTCTCCACATCCTCACTAACACCTGGTTTATTTTCTGTTCTTTTCATAGTAGTCATTCTTGTGGTTTTTATTGCTACTTTCCTACTGATGAGGAAAGTTGACCTTTTTTTGTTTTAAAATTTGTTTTTTGAAACTCACAGCGATCACCCTTTCCTTCTTTATAGAAAAGACATGAAGTTGCTGGAGCAGTCAGGGTCTCTGAAAGGCTCTCTGAGCGCAGAACAGCAGTCGTCACTCATCAGTGGTTGCTCGAATATTCAAGAAGCAGTAGAGGGCGCCATGCACATTCAGGTGAGTTAAGGACCTGCGCTTGGTTGGTGAGAGCTCGAAGAGAGAGTTTTCCTGCCTCGTTGGAAGAACATGGGAAGATAAAAAGCAGTTAAAAGTGTGGCCTTCTTGCACTTCGCATGTCAGAATTATAATTTATGTGACAGGAATCATTATCCTTTGTGGGTTCTCTTTAAACTACTGGGATGATGTTACCTTCCAGAGGTGTTAGGATTTTGAGGAAAAATAGATTTTCTGGACAGCTAACACTTTTATCTTCTGACTGAGTTTATATTCTTTTTAAAAGTTAAAAAATTACAGTTACAGTTTATATTCAATATTATTTTAGGTGTATTGGTTTTAAGTGTATAGCATAACTAAGAACTTGGGAACAAACCCAAAAGATTGAGCACACATGTTTTGTTGTCAGCTGCTGACCTGAGATTCAGGTCAAATACAGGAAATCTAGGCTCTCGACTCTGTGACTCTAAAATTTCTTCTGTGTGGTAGAGGTGGTTGAAAGCACAGACTTTAAGTCAGGTGACTTTGTGTTGAGCAGTTTTGCAACTTTGTACTGGCAAGTTTCTTTGCGTCTGGGCCTACTTCCTCACCTGTGAAAATGGCATCCTGCCTTATGCACTGGGTGGCTGTGAGGGAACCGTCTGTGCTCAAGGGGACCCTAATGTAAGGCAAAGCTTCATTTTTTTAATGGAAAGATTAAAACAATGCTTTTGGGGGCCCCTTTAATATATAATATTTACATGATGGAAATGAAATATTATAATTAACCTATAGAATGGGATCTGATATATGAACATATGACCTATTATGGTAGTACTTCTAGTTTCACATTTCCTGCAAACACTTACTTTTGTTCAAACCCTGAACAGGACAAACACTCTGATTCCAGTTTTTGTACCGATTAAAGTTGACTCTTCTAAGCAGAGTTTTCCAGAGAACATTTTTGCTTTCCTCTGAGATGTTTGCTGCTCAGAGTTTCAAGAAATCCATATATGGTGATGGCACCGGAAGTGTTATGTTCAGCTTCAGCTGTGAATTCTCAGACCTGTAGGTGTTTTTTCTGTCTACAGGAGAGGCATGTGGTTTGTGACTCCACAATGTAATAACTTGTTACTTTTCTTTAAAGTGTCTTTGTAAAACTTACTTACAAATTTGGCAGCCCTAACAATTGTCAAGTCATGCCCCAGGAATCATTGTTATGCTGAAGTTAAATTTCTTTTTCCCTGGACTCATTTTAAAAAACAGATTCTGTCAGGTGGTCTCTACACTAGCATAATTGATTAAGTTCTGGCTAATGCTTCTTCCCCAAACAGTCTATTATTTTTAAAAAAAAATGGAGACCCCTCTACAATGTAACTTTAAAATGTCTTGAATATAAAGCAGTCCTTCTTTTATGGAATAATTTGGGGGGAATATTCTAACTTATAATGCATGTACCACAGCACTTGGCACATAGAATATGCTTAATCAATTTATAAAATAAATTGTCATGCAGCCATTTGTGGACAATTTTGGCAATAAACAAATGATACGGGATAACATATGCTGCTCTGTGTGTGATAGATATCTGAAGACTCTGCTATCTACCACACACGGAAGTAAGGCCAGTCTTTCCTTTATAGATTGAATGGGTGTATTTACTCATCTATGACAGTTACCTGTTGAGCAGCTTCTCTTGTGTGCTGAGTCAGGCAGTGTGGGTAGAGAAATATGATGTCTAATTCCCATAAGAGATTATGTTCTTCAGAAATGGTTTTTAAAAATTGAAATTATATTTTTATCTTTGTAAAAGAAACAAAGAAATGGTTTTTACTTCTACTCCCACGAAGCATAATGGGGAGGGACAGTTGGGACCAGGAGGATGGAAAGGGTTAATGACGGTGGGTTAGAGCTGATCTGGGCCTTTGACAAGTGGACTTGGGGACTGGGGAGAGGGCAGAGATGGGGATGGTGTCTCAGAAGAGGTGCCTGTGAGTATAGTACACGGAACTCGGGTAGAGAGTGGCTGTTGGAGAGGTGGGGAAAGCTGGTGGTTAAGTGGGGCCAAGTCGGACATGCTACGTGCCAAGCTGGAGGGCTCTGGGGAGGAGATGAGTTAATCCATACGAAGTGCCTGGCACACAGCAGCATTGTTTAAGTGTTCTGTTAAAGAAATGAGGAGTTCGGGTTTTATTCTATATATACCTTGATCAGAATCCTCCAGAAGGAAGGAAAGAAAAATGGGTAAGAAAAAAATTGAAATTTCATTTTTGTTGCCTTGACTGATTTTCTTGAGCATATTTACAGATTTCCTTATATATGACATGCAGCAAATTCGATTTCCCAAATTTTGCTAGTAATGCATATTACTTGTACCTTGATTACCAAACAAGCATATAAACCCCTCCAAAACAAAAGCCTGCCTAGTGTTATACCGTGTGCTTGTTAAATTATATTAGGTATCTAATAATTCAAGAATGTTAAAAATATATTTTAAAGAAAGAAAACCAATAAAATATGCCTAAGCCACACACACACACGTATATATGTATACATATATAAAAGAAAAGTAAAGTTTAGGAAAATACTGCTTAGGTCCATTATTCCAAAAATGTTTGAATATTTTTGTGTTTGTACTTCTTTCCATTCCTCCTGTTCATTTTCTCTCTTTCTTTGACATACTTGACATACTCAACATTATACTGTTTGAGTAGAATTTTATATCAAGATTTTTATTTAAAACGTAGAATATTTCTTATAGCATGATTTGTCCAGGATTCTGTCAGATAGAAGAAGTATAATTTTTGGACTGAAAACAGTTGTTACGTTTATCATGTGATGTTTAACCTAAGAATGACATTAAAATTGAAAGGCCAAAAGGCCACCTGTCAGGCGTCTACTCCTCACGAAGCCTTGTAAGGGGTCCTTCTCGTAGTGCCCAGGGACCCCTCGCTAGTTGTAACCCCTTATCAACTCTTAGAACTCCTTTTTATGATTTATAAAAGGAAAAATTCTCATTGTAGAAAAATGAATCTTAGCTATTTGGAGACATTTTTCTTATAAAAATAAATTATCGTTACTTTAGGGAATTGTCCAAAAGCAGGAGGCAGATCTTGTGAGTTAACAAGCAAACAAAACCACGTTGCTGCCACTGCTTTTCAATGACGAGTATTCCGATTGTAGATGTTACTGCATCCCCGAGGGGGAGGGTCCCAGAAATGTGAGTGTCAGCCTCCACCATGCATTTGTCTTCTACCCAAACCCCAGTGGGCAGGAGCATGGGTTAGAGTTTCCTAGTACTCTGCTGAAATGTGGAAGTGTACAAAAATGAAACCTGAATGGCTAGAATTTAGTGCACTATTGAGATCAAATCTTGCCAGGCAAGAAAAGCTACTACTCTAGAAAAATGAGTTTGTTCTAAAAAGCCTGTCTAAAGCATTGGTGCTTAAAGAGCATTAACCATCATTAGCTTTGGTACAGAGGCTTTATCTAATCTTTGGAATTTAAGACTTGAGACTGCAGTAGCTGGTAGGAGCCATGGGAATGTTTTGTAGAATTATGGAGTTTAAGTGGTATTTCATTATACAAAATCAGGACAACAGCTGAAATCTAGAAGTACAAATTATATTATCCAATGCTATGATTGGAATTTTCATCTGCCCTTTACCTTCAAAATTTAGAAAATGCTAGTCATTTTGATAAGGACTTCCAGACTTTGTCAGTAATTACAAAAAGCAATGTTCGTAAATACTAACACCACTTAAAAATTCGCACATTTGTTTAAAGGATTAGAGTTTAGTAGACTTTCATCTTGGTTCACTGAGGCTCAGAGTAATCCTTTTTTGGTAGAATGGGGGTGCAGGTGGAGGTGAGGGATGTTCAAGTAGCAAAGGGTGTGTGGGGTGCCAGCCCTGAGAATTTGTAGAAGTGCTCATTAAAACTTGAATTTCATTTTTGCTGTTCCATGTGTTTTTTAAACAAATTAGAAATCAGATTTGCTGAGGTGTAGTTTACATATAATAAAATTCACCCATTTTAGTGTTTGCTTGTACATTTCTGCAAATGCATACAACCCCAAGTCACTATCACTTTCAGGCTCTGTAACACACCCATTCTGCCTCCCCTGGCCTCCCCTTGTGCCCTCCGTCCCCTTTGCAGTTAATGTCCTTTCTCACTTCCCCGGGCCCTGGCTATCCCCAGTCTATTTTTTGTCTCCATAGTTTTTCCTTTTTCATAATGTTACTGTATTTAGCTGTGTATAATGTGCACCCATGTTTTTGTGCACATTATACCCATGGTATGTGATCATTATACATGGCAGAATACAGTATGCAAAATGGAATCCTACTGTGTGTAGTCTTTGAATTTGGCTTCTTTCACAGAGTAAAATGAATTTTAGGTTCATGTATGTTGTTGTGGTTATCAGTAATTTGTTTCTTTTTATTGATGAGTAGTATTCCAGTTTGTCTATCCATTCCCTAGTTGAAGAACATTTGGGTTGTTCCCAATTTTTAGCAATTTTGAATAAAGCTAGTATAAACCTTTGTATACATGTTTTTTAAAAGTATTTTTTATTGATTATGCTATTACAGTTTTCCCAATACCCGGCGCGCCCCCCCCCGCCCCACCCACCGCCTTATCCCCCTTCACTCTGCCCCACCAGCCCTCTGGCATTCCCTCCTCTTAGTTCATGTCCATGGGTTGTACATATAAATTCTTTGAGTCCTCTGTTTCCTACACCATATTTTCTCTCTCCCTGTCTATTTTATGCCTACTAATTATGCTGCTTCTTCCCTGTACTTTTTACCCCCTATTCCTTCCTTCTCCCTCCCCACTGAACTCCCTCTGTGTGATGTCCATTTCTCTGATTCTGTTCCTATTCTGGCTGTTTGCTTAATTTTTGTTTTTGTTGGTTTTCTTTACTTTTAGGTTCATTTGCTGATAGTTGTAAATTTGTTGTCATTTTACTGTTCATATTTTTAATCTTATTTTTCTTATATAAGTCCCTTTACCATTTCATATAATAAGGGCTTGGTGATGATGAACTCCTTGAACTTGACCTTATCTGATAAGCACTTTATCTGCCCTTCCATTTTAAATGACAGCTTTGCTGGATAGAGCAATCTTAGATGTAGGTCCTTGCCTTTCATGACTTCAAATACTTCTTTCTAGTCCCTTCTTGCCTGCAAGGTTTCTTTTGAGAAATCAGCTGATAGCCTAATGGGCACTCCTTTGTAGGTAACTCTCTCCTTTTCCCTTGCTTCTTTTACAATTTTCTCTTTTGTCTTCAATCTCTTTTGTCTTGGGTAACTTAATGATGATGTGCATTGGTGTATTCTTCTTTGGGTCCAACTTCTTTGGGACTCTGGGCTTCCTGGACTTCCCGGAAGTCTATTTCCTTCACCATATTGGGGAAGTTCTCCTTTATTATTTGTTCAAATAAGTTTTCCATTTCTTGCTGTCCTTGTTCTCCTCCTGGCACCCCTATAATTCAGATATTGGAATGTTTCAAGTCATCCCAGAGGTTCCTAAGTCTCTCTTCATTTTTTTTAATTCTTGTTTCTTCCTTTTCTTTTGGATGGATGTGTATTTCTTCCTTTTGTTCCCAGTTGTTGCTTTGAGTCCTGGTTTCCTTTCTGTCACTATTGGTTTTCTGAATATTTTGCTTTATTCCGTTTTGGGTATCTTTCATTTGTTCTTTCATTTTTTTAACCATGCTCAATCAATTCTGTAAGCATTTTGATTACCAGGGCTTTAAATTCTCCATCAGATAGGTTGCCTATCTCCTCATCATTTAGCTATCTTTCTGAGGTTTTGCTGTGTTCCTTCATTTGGGCCAAATTTCTTTGTCTTGGTGCAGCTGATAGGTTGTAAGGGAGCAGGGCCTTAGGTATTCATCCAGGCAGGGCAACCCTCCTTGCTGTGCTGCAGCGCTGCCTGTAGTGCGGGTTGCCTGCTCATCTTTATCGTACTGTTCAGTGAGTTGGGAGACTGGGAGTGTCTCCCACTGTAGCAGCCCTGCTGTAGCCCAGAGTCAGCTCTGAGTCTCAGTTTCCCCTTAAGTCAGCCCCTCCCATGTATACACATTTTTAAATGAACATTTGTTTTTATTTTTTGGGGGGGGTAAATACCTAGGAGTGGAATTGGTAGGCATATGGTAAGTATATCTTTGTCTTTGCAAGAAGACAGAGCAAAGTTTTCCAAAGTGGCTCTGCCATTTGCATTCTCATTTGCAATGAATGAAAATGTCGGTCGCTGTGCATCCTGGTATTATCAGAGTGGATTCTTTCCTCAGTCTCATATGTATTTAGTAGCATCTTATTTTGGTTTTCATTTGCATTTCACTAATGACTAATGCTATTGAGTATATTTTCCTATGTTTATTTGACATTCATATAATCTTCTTTAGTGTATTTTCTGTTTAAACCTTTTGCTTATTTTTATAAAATTGGGTGATTTTGTTTCTTATTATTGAATTTTGAAATTTCCTTATGTATATATTCTGGACAAAATTTTTTTATCAGATATGTATTTTACAATCATTTTCTCCCAATATTTTTGTTTTCTTGATAGTAACTTTTAAAAGGCAGCAACTTTTAATTTTGATGGATTTCAGTTCTAAATTTTTCTAATAGATTTTGCTTTCCTTGTTCTATCTTTGGGATCTTTGTCTAAATCAAGGTCACAAATATATTTCTTCTGTATTTTCTTCTAGGGGCTTTATTATTTTATGTTTTACATGTATGTCTATGACCTATTTTGCATTGCTTTTAATACAGGGAAAGTTCACTCAATTGTTTTTTGTCATTTTTTGGAAAAGACTATTATTTTTCCATTGAATTGCCTTTGAACTTTGGTAGAAAAACAATTGATTATTTATGTAAGGGAATATTTGTGGAATCTCTCTTCTATTCCAGTCATTTATGGGTGTGTGACACTTGTCAGTGTGAATTCTCCAAATTTGTTCTTTTTCAAATTATTTTGGCTGGTCTTAGTCACTTTGCTTTACATTTAAAAATTAGCTTGTCAATTTCTAAAAATAATCCTGCTGAGATTACGGGATTCTGTAAATGTATAGATCAACTTGGAGGAGAATTGACATCATCACAAAATTGAATTTTCCAGTTCATAAACACAATGTATCTCTCCACTTACTTAGTCTTTAAAAAAAATCTCATGTATTTGTAGTTTTCAGCATATAGGTCTTTTATACATTTTGTTAGATGTACACATGAATATTTCATGATTTTGGTGCTTTTGCAAAATTTTTCAGCTTCCAATTATTCATTTGCTAGTATGTAGCAATATAATTTTTGTATATTGATCTTGCGTCGTGTGACCTTGCTAAACTCATCCATTACTTCTATTAGTTCTCTTGTAGATTGTTCAGGATTTTCTTTGTAGACAGTTGTATTTATTAATGTAGCTTTGTTTTTTCCTTTCTAATGGGTTTTACTTCTTTTTCTTGACCTACTGTACTGGCTAGGCCCTCTAGTAGGATGTTGAATAGAAGTGGTAAGAATGGACATCTTTGTCTTATTTCTGATTATGGTGGGAAGACATTCAGTCTTTCATCACTAATTATGATGTTAGGTTTTTAAATATCTTTTAAAATGATATTTTATTGATCATGTTTTTACAGTTGTCCCAGTTTTTTTCTCTTTGTCCCACTCCTCCTGGTACCCCCCTTCCATCCAGGGGTTGTGCATAAAAGTTCTTTGGCTTCTTCATTTCTTATACTATTCTTAACACCCCCCCCCCTGTTTATTTTGTAGCTATCAATTATGCTTTATAATCCTTGCACCTTTCCCCCCATTCTACCGCTTTCCCTTCCCAACCGATAACCCTCTAAATGATATCTGTACCCATGATTCTCTTCCGGTTCTGGTTCTTTGCTTTGTTTGTTTGTTTGTTTGTTTTTGATTCAGTTGTTGATAGTTGTGAATTTGTTGCCTTTTTACTGTTCATAGTTTTGACCTTCTTTTGCTTAAGTAAGTTCCTTTAACATTTCATGTAATAATGGCTTGGTGGTGGTGATGAACTCCTTTAGCTTTACCTTATCTGGGAAACACTTTATCTATCCTTCCCTTCTAAATGGTAGTTTTGCTGGCTAGAGTAATCTAGGTTGTAGGTCTTTGCTTTCCATCACTTTGAATACTTCTTGCCAGTCCCTTCTTACCTGCAAAGTTTCTTTTGAGAAATCACCTGATAGTCTTATGTATATGCCTTTGTAGCTAAATCTGTCCTTTTTCTTTTGCTGCTTTCAAGATTCTCTCCTAATCTTTAATCTTGGGTAATATAATTATGATGTGCCTTGGTATGTGCTTCCTTGGGTCCAGCTTTTTTGGCCCTCTCTTAGCTTGCTGGACTTCCTGGAAGTCTATTTTCTTTGCCAGATTGGGGAAGTTTTCTTTCAATATTTTTGCAAATAAGTTTTCAATGTTTTGCTCTTCCTCTTCTCCTTCTGGCACCCCTATGATTCAATGTTGGCACATTTGGAGATGTCCCAGAGTCTTCTTATACTATCCTTGTTTTCTTGAATTCTTGTTTCTTCTTTCTGTTCTGGTGAATGTTTATTTCTTCCTTATTTTCCAAATCGTTGATTTGAATCCTGGCTTCCTTCCCTTTACTGTTGGTTTCCAGTAGATTTTACTTTTATTTTACTTGGTGTAACTTTCATTTCTTCTTTTATGTTTTTGCCATACTCAGTGAGTCCTTTGAGCATCCTCATCCCCAATGTTCTGAACTCTGCATCTGATAGGTCTGCTATCTCCATTTCATTTGGTTCTTTTTCTGGGATTTTGTACTATTCTTTCATTTGGGCCATATTTCTTTGTCTCCTCAATTTGGTAGCCTCCCTGTGTTTGTTTCTGTGTGTTAGGTAGAGCTGTTTTGACTCCCTGTGAAAGGCACCTATCCAGTTGAATGTGTCTTCTTTAAATCCTTGGGTGTTGGACTTCCATTCATTTTGATTTTCTGACAGTTTTGGGTGTTATTTGTTTTGAGATTTACTTGTAATTCTTTTTGTGGTTATGTGAGGAGATGAAGCATGTCTATCTATACCTCCATCTTTTTTAAAAAAAATATTTTTTATTTATTTATTTTTATAGAGAGGGAAAGAGAAGGAGAAAGAGTAGGAGAGAAACATCAATATGTGGTTGCTTCTCATGTGTCCCCTACTAAGGACCTGGCCTGCAACCCAGGCATGTGCCCCAACTGGGAATCGAACCAGTGACCCTTTGCTTCACAGGCCCGTGCTCAATCCACTGAGCCACACCAGCCAGAGCTATACCTTCATCTTGACTGGAAGAGCTTAATATCTTTTATTGGGTTGAGGAAGTTCCCTTTATTTCTTAGTTTGTTGGGTGTTGATATCCTGAATGGATATTGAATTTTGAATTTTGTCAAGTGTTTTTTCTGTATCTGTTTAGCTGATCATAGTGGTTTTTTTTTAATCTGTTATGAATTTTATTAGTTTATTTTAAAATGTTGAACCAACCTTGCATGCCTATAATAAACCTCACTTGGTCATGATATATTATATATATGTTTTTTTCACTGAAGCATTTTCTAAATTTAATTATTGTTCAAGTACAGTTTTCTGTCTTTTAGTCCCATCCCAGTACCCCACCCCGTGCTCTCCGCCTCCCTCCCATTTCTACCCCCTTAGTTGTTGTCTATGTGTCCTTTATACTAGTTCCTGTAAATCCTTCCCCTTTTCCCCCTGAAATTTCCTCCCGTCTCCCCTCTGGTCACTGTCCCCGTTTTCTATTTCAGTATCTTTGTTTTTATTTTGCTTGCTTGTTTGTTTTGTTGTTTAGCTTCCTGTTAAAGGTGAGATCATATGGTATTTGTCTTTCAACACCTGGCTTATTTCACTCAGCATAATGTTTTCCAGTTCCATCCATGCTGTTGCAAAGGGTAGGAGCTCCTTCTTTCTTTCTGCTGCATAGAATTCCATTGTGTATATGTACCATTATTTTTTGATCCATTCATTTACTGATGGGCACCTAGATTGCTTCCAACTCTTGACTATTGTAAATTGTGCTGCTGTGAACATTGGGGTGCATAGGTTCTTTTGGATTGGTGTTTTAGGATTCTTAGGATATAATCCCAGCAGTGGAATTGCTGGGTCAAAAGGCAGGTTCATTTTTAGTTTTCTGAGAAAATTCCATACTGATATATTATATTTTAAATATTTTTTCTGGATTTAATTTGCTAATATTTGTTGAGGGTTCTCATATTTATGTTTATGATGGCTATTTGTCCGAAGTTTTATTTTCTTGTCATTTCTTCATCTGGTTTTCATATTAGGGTAATAATGGCTTCATAAAATATGGTAGGAAATGTTCCTATTGCTGATATATTCTGGAAGAGTTTGTATGTGAGTGATTTAACGTTTTTTTATCAGTGTTTCATAGAATTCATCAGAGAAAGTTTTGAGGCCTCACTTTCCCTAGTTGAAAGTTTTTAAACAGTGAATTCAGTATCCTTGGTAGGTATGGGACTATTAGGGTTATGTATTTCTACTTGAGTGAACTTTGGAAGTTTGTGTTTCTCAAGGAATTTGTCCATGTTGTTTGTCATGAGGCAGGCTCATGTCATAGTAACTTTTGAATTTATGAAAATAAAGTTACTTATAACATTCTTGAATTATCCTTTTATTATCTGGGATTTTTATTAATAAGTCTTTTTTATTCCTAATATTAATAATTCATATTTTTCTTTAATTAGTTTGGCTAGTGGTTTATGAATTTTACTAACATTTTCAAAGAATCAGTTTTTGGTTTTATGAATTTTTCCCTAGTTATTTTTATTTTATATTTTACTGATATCTGCTGTTAGCCTTATTTCTTTCTTTCTGCTTACACTGGATTTAATCTATACTTCTCTTTTTAGTTTCTTAAGATATAACCTTAGATAGTTGGTTTGAGACCTATATTTTCTAATATAAGCATTAAATGCAATACATTTCTATTTCCTTAGCTGTATGCCAATTTGTTGTTTTTGCTATATCTTGTAGTTACTTGCTTCTCTTCTTCTTGCTGTCCTCATTTGTGTTTTGTTGATTTTTTTTGTAGTGACATGCTTTTTTTCTTTTTTTAAAATATGCGTATTCTTTATAGGTATTTTCTTTGTTTTCCCTGCGACTGCATAATATATAACAATCTGTTTTTGAACTGTAAAAACTTACTTCAATTGCAGAAAACAACTCTACTCCTGTACACCGACCCTTTATCTCATCAATGTCCCAAGTTACATATTTTTGTATTTTGTTTACAATGAACATAGTTTTGCTATTGTAATTTTTTTTTATATTTTATTTATTTATCTTTAGAGGGGAAGGGAAGGAGAGAGGGAGAGAAACATCAATGTATGGTTGCCTTTCGTGCGTCCCCTGCTGGGAGTTGGCCTGCAGGGAACTGGCCTGCAACCCAGGCATGTGCCCTGACTGGGAATTGAACCACGATCGCCTGGTTTGCTATTGTAATTATTTTTTATGCTTTTATCTCTTAAATTGTACACCAGAATAAAAAATGTAGACACTTCTAATTACACTATTACAGGTTTCTGAAT
The DNA here is from genome assembly GCF_014824575.4 of Sturnira hondurensis. Lineage (NCBI taxonomy): Eukaryota > Metazoa > Chordata > Mammalia > Chiroptera > Phyllostomidae > Sturnira > Sturnira hondurensis. Next base: position 5,845,022 of record NW_028095541.1, read on the forward strand.
TTGTATATTTACCTTTACTATATATATAATCTCTCCAGAAGGTGTCCAGCCATGTACTATGAAAAATAAAGACATTTATTGAAGAATATACAAGATATAAGAAACACTGTACATAGGACAATGATACCTCAGTCCCCTTCAAAGTAGGCACCTTGGGATGTCACACAGTTCTCCCAGTCACCATCAGCTGTCCTGTTGTATTTTTCTGAATCACATAGATAGTCTGAAATCTCTTCCCTTTCAAAAGTGATTTTAATTTTAAGAAAAACCACAAGTCACAGGGCACCAAATCTGGGCTGCAGGGGGGCTTACTCCTCTGGTTGATTTGATGTTTTGCCAAAAAACTCTGTACAAGATGTGCTGCACACCCGAGTGGGCATGCTGTCATGGTGAAGCTGCCAATCACCAGTTGCCCAATGCTGCAGCCTTTTGAATAGTTTCTGTGGAAGAATATTCAACCTTAATGCAAAATTAGATGCTTTATTTGTTCAGTCATTTTAAATGCAATTGCCACACAGCACGCATGCTCACTCAACAGTATTTACCATCCCCACTGACAAGTACAGTGCAGTCATTGATCATGCATGTGACTTCCAGTCCACTCTCCTTGGCTGCCAGGTTACATCGATGTCATGCAGACTGTCCTCATTATGTTAGCAATGGCTGGGCTATTTCCTGACAGACCTCATTATTATATATACACATATATCTATCTTTGTATCTACCTATGTATGTATGTATGTATGTATGTATCTACTTATGTATCTATGTATATGTGTGTATATATGTATATATATATATTTTACTCACTTGAGGATATGCTTATTGATATGAGAGAGAGAGGAAGGGTGAGAGAGAAACATTGATGTGAGAGAAAAACATTGATTGGTTGTCTCCCATACACATCCTGACGGGAACAAACCTGCAACCTTTTGATGCACAGGATGATGCTCTGTCCACCTGAGCTGCCCAGCCAGGACAGAGGTATATATTTGTCATGCATTCATATTGCTGTCTAGCATTTCAGCTTGAAGGACTCCATTTAGCAATTCTTGTATGGCAGGTCTAGTAGTGATGAAGTCCCTCAGCTTTTGTTTATCTGGGAAGTTCTGTATTTCTTCTTTTTTGTAAGATAGTTTTGCCAGATACAGTATCATGGGTTGGCAGCTTTTTCTTTTAGCACTTTGAATATATCACCCCTTTTTTAGCCTGTATGCTGAAAAATCTGCTCATGATCATATGGAAGCTCCTTTTAACACGACCGGTACTTTCCTCTTGATGCTTTCAAGATTCTTCGTGTGTCTTTGATTTTTGATAGTTCGATTATACTGTGTAGAGGCCTCTTTGGGTTTGTTTTAGCTGCAGTCTTTTAAGCTTCTTGAATTTGGATATACATTTTCTTCCTCAGATCTATGAAGTTTCTGGCCATTACTTCTTCACATAAGCTTTCTGCCCCACTACATGTATTGGTTTATGTAATGGTGTCTGATAATTCCCTTATCTTTCTTTACTTTTCTTTGTTCTTTTTGCTTTTTATTCCTCTGACCTACTAATTTCAAATGGCATGTCTTTGAGTTTGTTGATTCTTTCTTCTGCTTCATTAAGTTTGTTGATCTTCTGTAGAGAAATTTTCAGTTCAGCTATTATATTCATTAGCTCCTGAATTTGTTTCTCTCTTTGTTGATATTTTCATTTTGTTCATGCATTGTTTTCCTTGATTTTGTTCAGTTTTCTCTCTGTGTTCTTTATAGCACATTGAGCTTATTAAGATGATTATTTTGAATTCTTTGTGAAGTAGTTCATAGATCTTCATTTCTTTAAGTGCCAGTTTCTGGAAATTAATTTTATTTCTTTAATTGGATTGTGTTTCCCTGTTTTTTATGTGCCTTGTTATTTTTTTTCACTGTGATTTGTGTGTTAAAAAATACTAGCCTCCCTCCCAGCCCTTATGGACTGGGTTCAGACAGGGAAAGACTTTGTGTAATTATCCTGGCTAGCAATTCTGTGGTGGGCCTTTTAATCCTTTCTGGGGATGTGTCTTCCCTGGGTTTGTGCATGTAATTTCAGTTTGGTTTGTCAGTTTCTTTTTCAGGAGCTTGTCATCTCTTGTTCATCTGGTGTTTGTGATACTACAGCTTCTCTGGCACCACAGTAAGCTGCTGAGCTCCCTTTTGTTCTCTGTGGCCTGCAGGCATCCAAAGTAGCCATTGCCCCTTTAGTGCTGAATCAGGTGACATAGTAACCAGCTTTCTCAGGCAGTCCTCCCAAAAGCTGAATGTTGGATGTACATTTGACTTGTCTCTTTCCCTTGCAAGGAAGAAGCCATGAGTTCAGTGTTTTCTATTGATTGATTGAGGTGTTTTGGCCTAGGGGAAGGCCTATAGGTGAAGGGCAGGTGAAGGGCAGGTGAAGTGCAATAGGTTTTCTTACCCATTTCAGGGCACTTGTTCTGGGCTTTGTGCTTACCTGGGCTTCCTGAGACTTCCTCACTGGTTTCCACAGTTGCCATAAAGGCTTTTTGAACCATATATTATTGTTACATTTTTGTCTTGGGGGCAAATGAGGTTCGGGGCTTCCTATTCCATCCTCTTGATGATGTCACTGTACAAGTTTTATAACAAAAGAAAGAGATGTAGATATCAGAAGGCACCGTACTCTGAATTTCTGAATGAATCTATTTGTCCACATCCGTTTTCCTTGCTGTTTTCTCTACAGAGGTTCCTGAGCCAGTGGAGTAGAATCAATGGAAATCCAATATAACTTAGAAAACAGTTATCTTATCACTACTTCCAGTACTTTGTTATTATAAATGAAACTGGTTGATCATTTCTGTATATTTTGAGTTACCTTTATAAGGGCAGGTTCATTAAAATTGGAATTACTAGGTACCGGCCCCTTTCTGGCTCTTTGTGATATATTGGTAAGGGACATTGTAAGTCCCCCTTACCCCTTTAAGGGCAACCTATGAAGACAGTTTTATTCTAAGCCTGCTAATATTTGGTATATAGATCTTTAAAATGTTTATTAAATTGACAAATGAAGACACTAATTAGCCAAATTTGTTCAACAAACAACAATGACATTCTTAACTTGGTTTCTAAATTACTGTTGAACTGACTGAGGGACCTACTTCCCCCTAAACTTAATTAAAAAAAAAAAAAGAAAAGAGGCTCAAATTTCTCTTTAAAAGGATACTACACAGATCTTTTCAAAGATGGGATGACTTCCAGCCAAGATGGAGGTGTAGGTAGACACACTGTGCCTCCTCACACAACCAAAAGAAGGACAATAACAAATTTAAAAATAAAAATAACCAGAACTGCTAGAAAATCGAACTGTATGGAAGTCCGATAACCAATGAGTTAAAGAAGAAGCATTCATTCAGACTGTTAGGAGGGGTGGAGACAGATAGTTGGGGTGGAGAGGACTTGATGCAAAGCAGTGGCTGCTGGACCAGGTGGTCCTACATTTGGGTGCAGATAAACTGGGAGGAACAATGGGGGAGCAAGACAGACTGTGCAATCCAGGGTTCCAGTGCAGGGAAATAAAGCCTCAAAACCTCTGGCTGTAAAAACCTATGGGGGTTTTGGCAGTAGGAGAAACTCCCAGCCTCACTAGAGAGTTTGTTGGATAGATCCACAGGGTTCTAGAGCATACACAAACCCACCCACCTTGGAATCAGCACCAGAAGAGCCCAATTTGCTTGTGGGTAGCAGGGGAAGTGACTGAAAGCCAGCCAAGAGCCAAGCAAGTGGCACTGTTCCCTTTTGAACCCTTCGCCCACATATAGCATCACAACACAGTGATGTGGGTTGCCCTACCCTGGCAAATAATTAAGGCTCCTCCCCTTACAACATAACAGGTATGCTGAGATAAAAAAAAAAGAAAAAGAAATATGACCCTAATGAAAGAAAAGATCAAAACTGGGCTTCTGGCCAAGATGGAGGCGTAGAAGGAAATACTGTGCCTCCTCGCACAACCAAAATTAAGGATAACAGAGATGTAGAAACAAAAACACAACCAGAACAGACAGAAAACTGAACTGTATGGAAGTCTGACAATCATTCACCCAGACCAGTAAGAGTGGCGGAGTCAGCAGCCAGCAGAGAGGGGTTGAGTCAGGAAAAGGCAGTGGCTGCCAGACTCCGGAGTGCAGTCTGTGTGGGGCGGACTGCGGTCACACATTTACGTGCAGATAAACTAGGCAAAAAAGGGCTGCAAGACAGACCGTGCAACCCAGGGCCCTGGCGATGGGAAATAAAGCCTAAAAGCACTGATTGAAAAGATGCTGGGAGAGACTTCCAGCCTCACAGGAGAGTTTGTTGGAGAGACCCACAGGGTTGTAGAATGTACACAAGCCCACCCACCCAGGAATCAGCACCAGAAGGGCACAATTTGCTTGTGGGAAGCAGCAGAGGGGACTGAAATCTGAGAGAGAACGGAACGAGCACCATTATTCCCTCTCTGACCCTGCCCCCACATACAGCATCATAACCCAGCCACTGGGTTGCCCCACCCTGTGAACACCTAAGGCTCCGCCCCTCATACATAACAGATATAACCTGACCAAAAATGTCTCAATCAGAAGAACAAATCAAAGCCCCAGAGCCAATACTTTTAAGCAACCAAGAGATAGCCAACCTATCAGATGCACAGTTCAAAATACTGGCGATCAGGACGCTCACAGAATTGGTTGAATTTGGTCGCAAATTAGATGAAAAAACGAAGGCTACACTAAGTGAAATGAAGGGAAATGCACGGGGAACCAACAATGATGGAAAGAAAACTGGGACTCAAATCAATGAAGTGGACCAGAAGGAAGAGAGAAACAACCAAACAGAAAAGAATGAAGAAACAAGAATTCAAAAAAATGAGGAGAGGCTTAGGAACCTCCAGGACAATTTTAAATGTTCCAATATCTGAATTATAGGGGTACCAGAAGGGGAAGAGAAGGAGTAACAAGTGGAAAAGTTATCTGAACAAATAATAAAGGAGAACTTTCCCAATATGGCAAAGGCAATAGACTTCCAAGAAGTCCAGGAAGCCCAGAGAGTCCCAAAGAAGTTGGACCCAAGAAGGAACACACCAAGGCACATCATAATTACATTAGCCAAGATGAAAATGAAGGAGACAATCCTAGAAGCAGCAAGAGATAAGGGGACAGTCACCTACAAAGGAGTTCCCATCAGACTGTCAGCTAATTTTCTCAAAAGAGACCTTACAGACAAGAAGGGGCTGGAAAGAAGTATTCCAAGTCATGAAAGGCAAGGACCTACATCCAAGATTGGTCTATCCAGCAAAGCTTCCATTTAGAATGAAAGGGCAAATAAAGTGCTTCTCAGATAAGGTCAAGTTCAAGGAGTTCATCATCATCAAGCCCTTATTATATGAAATGTTAAAGGGACTTACCTAAGAAAAAGGGATAAAAATATGAACAGTGAAAAGACAGCAAACTCACAGTTATTAACAACCACACCTAAAACAAAAGCAAACCAAGAGGACAGCTAAATCAGGAGTGGAACCATAGAAATAAAGAACATATGGAGGGTTAGCAACACGGGAGTGGGAGGAGGAGGTGAGGGGGAAGGTACAGAAAATAAGTAGCATAGACGGTAGGTAGAAAATAGGGGGAGGGCAAGAGTAGTGTGGGAAATGTAGAAGCTAAAGAACTTATGACACATGGACATGAACTGATTTCTCAAAAGAAACCTTATAGGCAAAAAGGGGCAGGAAAGAAGTATTTGAAGTCATGAAAGGCAAGCACCTACATCCAAGATTACTCTTATCAGCAAAGCCCTCATTTAGAATGGAAGGGCAGATAGAGTGCTTCCCAGATAAGGTCAAGTTAAAGGAGTTTATCATCACCAAGCCCTTATTATAGGAAATGTTAAAGGGACTTATCTAAGAAAAAGAAAATGATCAAAAATACAATCAGTAAAAGGACAACAAACTCACAACTATCAACAATTGAACCTAAGAAAAAAAAACAAACCCAAGCAAACAACTAGAACAGGCACAGAGTCACAGAAATGGAGATCACATGGAGGGTTATCAGCAGGTAGGGAGTGGGGAAAAAATGGGGGGAAAGGTACAGGGAATAAGACACATAAGGGTAGGTACAAAATATACAGGAGGTGGTTAAGAATAGGAAATAGTATAGGAAATCGAGAAGCCGAAAAACTTATACATAGGACCCATGGACATGAACTAAGGGAAGGGAGGAATGCTGGTTTGTTGGAGGGAGGGGAATAGAGGGGAGAAAAAAATGGGGCGATTGTAGCATAATCAATAAAATACATTTTTAAAAAAGAAAGATGGGATGATGTTATAATAAAAACTGGGGAATTGACATAATACTATTTATATGTAATATACATAGAAATAGAAACTTATCTATCTATATCTAAATCTATCTCTTTGTAGATATAAACTTAATTATTCCTTTGCTTTACAAGTGGTAGGCTTTTAAATTAATGTTCAAAAGTCAAAATAAGCAAGTGTATGATATAAACATTTTTACTGTATAAAATCCATTAAATGGGATATTAAATACCAAGTAAATAATTTTTTGGTGTTATTGTTCAGTTAAAAACTTGATAAGCCCATTTGAAAGTAGGCATTGTTACTGAACAGAGGTCCAAGGGGGGGATAATATTTGGGCCACCAAGGGGTGCCAAAAACTGCTACAGAAAACAGGGGCCTCTCCCAAGGACAGTATACTAATACCTACTGGGCTCGTCTGTCGCCGCCAATTGGAAAGACATCTCTCAATGCCAGAGATTTGTGAAAAGGAAAGGAAAGGTTTATTGAAAGCTGTACAGACTTGTACAGACTTTACAGCTCTAAAGTAGTGATTCAATGTTCCCATAAAAATGTCAAATGTCCTTTAGGGTAACCACAGATGCCCACAGCACTTCCTTCTCCCCCTGCTCTAATTTGGGGTGCCGTATCTCAGGAAAAGAAGCTCACGTCTGTGTTTCAGGTTGCTGCCATCATCTGGTGGGTCACCATCCAGGCAGGATCTACAGTTAATCCAAAGTCATGTGGCAGCTTCTCACAGTCCACTGGCAAGAGTTCTTTGTACCAAGTTTTCCTGTCAAAGTCTCTCCTGCTTCCCAGGCCACTCGGCCAAAGGAAGTACCCGAAAGCCTTGAGGGCCTCTTCTACCAAAGCTGCAGGGGTCCTCACTCTGCCAAAAGTGCATGGCTCTCCTCTCCTGGCTCAAAGCATGGCCACAACTATTTAACATATCTATTGTTATAGATATGTTAAATGACCATTCCAGAGGTTAGCTGCAAAACTGTTGCTATTCAAAACAGTTCTCAATGGCCCTGCTCCATTTGTCCCTTCCCCCAACTGACACCTGGAGGGGGGGTGAGGACATCTTAATATTCCCTGGACACCCTGAGCTCTGGACCCCATTCCAAATCCTTTTCTGGCCCCCGCTCCTTGGCTGCACCTTGTATCAGCGTGACATGCATATCTAATGCTCGGAAAATAATAAATACTTCAGCAATGAAATACTAGCCTTCAGTTACTTTCCCCAAACTTTTCAGTTTTTGCTTTGGTGGTGGGCGGTCATTATTTATCGAGAACATCAATATCACGTACAATAAAGAAGACATCATAGAGGCCTGCTTTTGTAAGGCATATGAGGGACTCAGTTGGGAAATTTAATATTAATAAAAATAAGGAACTCCTGGGGCAAAACTCCATGTGGGTAAAAGTCCAGGAACCCCAATATTCAGGAGCGAGTGCTGTGCAAAGCATCCTGCGATTGTTTGTCCTGAAGCTCTTGGCCCTTTTACTGCTTGCCCAGTGGCACAGGCACCCTGGGATCCATGTCTGCTGACTCTGAACCTCTGTGGTTATGTTTATTTTAATTTGAAAGTCAATATTCAGAGAGTTGTTGCCCAGTATATCTGTTTGAACAACTGGGTGGGAGGGGAATCAAAAAGTTTCTTTCAAGCTGGTGACTTTCACCTTTCAGAAGTTAGGTTGTGCTGTGTCAGTCCCTGTTGCCTGGGGAGAGCTTCCTGTCACTCAGAAGCCCTGGTCATTAGCCAGCATTGCGTTGCCCATTGTGTGTAGGAAGGCATCTTGGACCCTTGAGTGGCTGTTCCTGTTGTTTCAGCTGAGGAATAGCTAGTGCCTATTTCCTCTGACTAATGATGTGTGTTGTGAGTGAGCGTGGGAGGGGTGGTGTGCACACCCTCTGCTTGCCTGCGTTAGCGTTTACAGAGCCTTTGTGCATGGGACAGGGGACTCCGTCAGGAGTGCGGTGGTATGGCCTTCCTGGACACTGATTGTTTGCCTTATACCTTTAACACTTATTCAGAAAGTTTACACAAGCCTTCCCTTAACAGGGTCTCTTCCTGCTGTTTTTTCATACCTTATATGGACTTGTTCTGGGGCTTTTTAGATTTTCTTGCTTTGTTTACAAGTCTAAATGAGAAACTACCTACCTGCTGTACCACATAAGTGGGTAGGTGGTGGGTGAGACTTTTCCTCTTCAAGGGTCCTGGGTTTTTCCCCTGACTCTACACATTGTGTGAGCAAGCCCTAGAACACCTAGTGATCCCCGAGGCCAGCATGGCTCTTACTCCTCTTGGCTGTTGACCCACTGCTAATGGTAAGTGCTGTGTGCCCATCACTTACCATTTACTAGATCCTGTGCCATGTGCTTTATCTATAACAGTCCTGTTCATATCCAAAATGACCCTGAGAGATGGCTACTAGTATCTATTATTTCTTCTTACCTTGTCCTCCTCACCCTTCCCACTCCCCTCACCCCCCATTGTTGTAACCTCCCTACCTCGATGGTAATTTTGGAGGTTTCATTCACTGTTGTGTCCCCAATACATAAACAGTGCCTGGCACATGGTGTGAATTTGGTATTAACATTTACTGATGACTGAGGGGATGATGTGTTTACAGACAAGAGGTTAATGACCTTAGTCAAGATTTCATAGGTAGTAGGTAGTACAGGTAGCACTTGGTTCGGGTCCTTTGTAACCTTCATGCTCTACAACCCTTCCGGGGAGGGAGGGACAAGAGGGAGTGCAGGGTGCCTGGCACACGGGGAGACCCTTGTCCTGGCTCCTTGGGCCATTCATCTAGGCCTCTGCCTTCTGCTTGTCTGGGTCTCTGCCATCCCCCATTCCCTTAGCCCAGCACAGGCCATCCTGTCAGCTAGACAGAACTTTCCACTTTGCTATTTTGGAAGTAGGTGCAGTGAGAGGACTTACCTGCTTCCTGTCTCCTTTATTGGGGGCCTGAAAGAAGGGATGGTGAGCTTTGGGCTGAAGGAGGAGGCTTAATACCTGGCTCAATGCACAGGATCCAGGCTGTGAGAAGCTGGAAAAGACAGAATAGGAGTTCTGAGCTGACTTGGCCCTGAGGCAAGGTGGCCCTGATCCTTCAGGAGCTGAGTAAGAAAACCCCAAAGATCAAGGTTGCCAAGCTACCCCTTCCCTTTACTGAGAGTAAAGGAGGTCAGGGCAAGCCTAGGCAGGAACCTGCTGGATGAGGGGGAAAGGGTTTTGCCAGAAAATCTGCTGATGCTGGGGTGTTGGCTGTGAAGGACTTAAGAGGGGGGAGGGGAGGTTTTGTGTTTCTGTGGGTACCACTGAGCAGCAAGGGGGCCAGGAGCACTTATTTCTTCCCAAGTTTCCCCCTTATCCTTTCCTTACACCTTTCTAGCTGAGCCTCAAAAGTTAGTGTTTTGGGGGTGTATGGAATAGTGCTAATGACAGTCGTGTACATGGATTGGAATTCCATGTAGGGATTTTGCATATTGTCAAATGTGGACGGGGCTAGCTTTTGGTAACTGATTTGATTGCAACACAAAACTTCTCATGTATTTAGCTTTATTAGTTTGTCATGTGGGGAACATTGCCCTCTCTTCCTAATTCAGAAATTAGAGGAAAGATTACTTCCTATATCTTGAGCAACCTGGGAGGGGCAGTCAGTGCAGGTTGCCCTGTGAGGCCAGTTGGTTTCAAGACCAGTGTGGGACTTGAGGTGTGCTCTGAGGTGGCTAGTGAGGACTTAATAGCTGCTATTATGGCTGAGAATGCAAGAAAATGTGGAAAATACATTGATACCACCTTAGAACTCCCACTATTTTGTGCCCTTCAGTGAAGCAGTTTTTAGTAGCTGTAGCTGAGGTCTAACTGCTGTTCTTTGTAGAATTTAGGACCATGCTGTCTCCCTGACTCTAAGTAGAGAATCCCCTTCTTTAGAGATTGACAAGTGGAAGCTGATTATCTTTTACCAATAGCATCATGGGAATGTGGTAGGCAGTTAGACATACAGGAGGAGAGCAAAGAGCAGAGGGTGGGTCAGGCACAGAAGAAGGTCACCAGGGTGAAAAGCCTTGGGTGCCTAGCAAGGGGCAAAACTGGGGGAAAAGGGACCTTGTCCCCAAGGAACTCTTTCCTCCCTAGTTGCTAGTCCTGTGGTTTGGGCCCAATCCTGACCTTTCATATTACTGATCATGTGGTCCGCACCCTCCCCTGACCTTTCCTCCCTGGAGTTGACATCTAGACCTCAGCTGTGTTTCGGCTCCAGGCCCAGAAAAGCAGCAAAACCAGACAAGTGACCCCAGCCCCACAACCTCACAACCCCACAGCCAACCTCCAGACCAGCTGCCTTGACTAATGACCTCTGAAAGGACACACCTGGAAATATGATGAATATTTTATCCAGATCTTCTCCCTGAGACGTCCCCCAAAATTTCCATCCTTAAGAGCCTTTAGGACAGGACCCAGCACGAGCTGTTCCTCCCAGAGGTGGGTTTTCCTTACCTCTTTCTCCCAAGGTCCAAGGGCCCTTCTTTTGCCTTTAACTCATTTCTTAACTCATTGCAGCTGATCTGAGAGATACAAAGTATTTTCTTAAATATTGTTAGATCTATCGGGTGCATTCAAGGTCATGCATGACTAGCTGTGTGCTTGTACATGACTAACGTTAAGCCATAATGTGTAAGCTGTCAGCTTGGTTATAACACGTTTCATAAGGGTGTGTGATATTTGACAGTAAATTGTATCTGAGAGATACCTTGAACTCTGAAGTTATTGTTGTATTGTTTTTTTTTTTCACCATTTACCATTGAAAATGACTGGAAAAATATGTGTTTCCCTCAATAAGCAGAAAAAGAAAAGGATGTGTTAGATGCTATGAATCCATAACAAGTTGCTTATCAAAATATTTTTGCAAGTGTTGTGAAAGTACACTTTGAGCTGAGCAATATTATTTGTGATGGCTGTTATAAATAAATATTTTGCAAAGCCAGCTTTTGAGGATTCTGATTAATTAATGTTAAAGACATGTTTTGGTTGTATTTTTTAGCAATATCCACATTTCCTTTATTTGAAAGAAACATTTTTATTTTTTATGTTTTTTATTTCTTTGTTTAGTAATTTCTAGGTTGTAACTGAAAATAAAATCATGTATTTTATTATATGAATATAATAAATGCAAATTTGCAGTGTTTTTAATTTTTCCCCACACATTTCAGCATATACTAGTAATGAATGTGTCTCTCACATACACATGATCTATGCTGTAATTTTTTGGACTGCAGCCTCTGCAGGGTTAAAGCCCATTTCTACTACCTCTGAGACTTTCTAAATAAACTTTCTGTTACAGTTTGAGTCTTGGCTCTGAATTCTTTCTTAGCCAGAACTCAAGTATTGAGGTTGCTAAACCAAGGTCCAGTCTGACTCCATCAGTCTTAACATCTAGTGCCATTTTCAGTGCTGCCAACAGGAATTGGATAGAAGGAATTATTCTGATCCTTATGTCCAATTAACTTGATGTGTTTTTTTGTACTTTCCTGAGATGTTGGAATAAGTGAGAGTCTTTGTTTTATTATATAAACAGTGATAAAAATGAGAAATGAAAAATGAGTTCTCTTGAGTTCTGCCACCCTCATAAATTACCTATCTTTGTCTTTCTTATTGTCTTTTGATCCTTATAGAGTTTTATGTAAAGTTTTATATTGTGCTTCCCCACTTCCACCTTTCTTAAGGGCTTTGTTCTCTCCAGGCCTAGACCTTGACTCCCCAAATCCTGAAATCTGCTGGCAAGAAGAAGCACAGAAGTGAGTGCAAAGAGAGGTCCACTTCCCAGGTGCTGACAGCACAGGTGGCTTCCACTCCTTGCCCACTTCCCTCTGCCCTCCCCTCCACCCTCTGCCAACCCAGTCAAAGTCCCAGATGTCTTCAGAGGTGTCCTTTCTCCCAGGCAACCCAAGATCCACGGCCAGTGCTAACTCTGGGAACTGCATAGAGCCCAGCCCTCAAGGCAGAGCTCAGCTTCCTGTCCTTGTGAGGGCCACCCACTGGACCCAGGACCCTGCCTCGGGGGACGCTGCCCGTCCCCAGCCGGTCAGAGCACCCTTTTTAGAAGAGAACGCAGTGGTAGGGGGAGCTTTGATGCTAACTAGCCACCCCTTGTCCCCACTAATGACCAACAATTTTACAAGAAGTTTAGGAAATAGGAGTTTTCGCATATATAAAATGGAGATAATGATAGAAACAACCAGTGAGCTCTAGTGAGGAAGAAATGGCTAATGCAGGTAAAGTGCTTAAAATGTTAGCTGTGATTGTCATCATTATGGGGGTTGGGAAGGACTGACTGTAAACTTCACTTCCAAAAGAAGCACTACTTTTATTTAGGGTTTCCTTTGTCTTCTCTTGCATATATTTTGTTTTAGTGCACAGCTGTCACTAAAGTGAACAATTATTTCATATGCTTTCCATGTGTATTAAAGCAAATACATCACCATTCCAGCATTGTGGTACATGGTTTGATGTTTCAACACAAGGATGCCTTTTGATACCAGAGACAGCTTCTGTATTGAGGGCAATTTTGTTTAGGATATTTTCCTTAAAGTGAGACTGTTGGGCTAGAAGCTATGTACTCTTTATTTTTTTTAAATGGCTTTAGATCTTGTTGACTTTCCAGAAGGTAATGGTTTCGTGTTTGTGGTCTTGAGACTCTGGAAGAAATGAAGTTTGGGGTTGAATGTAGCTATTCTTTTCTTGTGTACTGTTATGAGAACAGTGAGTTGGTTTCTGGTGTCAGAAACCAACTGGAGAAAGAGAAAATCCCCAGAGGCCTGGTGGTGTCACTGTTCTTGTGCTGAGCACCCAAGAGGCTGGAGCATCCCAGCCCAGGCTGTGTGATCCTGGCTGTCCCCAGCCTTGGCTCAGTCGCCACTCACAGTGGTGCTCATGTGCTGCAGAGGGAGCGGGCGGGGGCGGGGTGAGGGGGGCTGGGGCTATTGCTCATTTGGCACAGAGTGGTGCAGCTCAACTTGCTGCTAGGGCTGAGCCTGGCTATGGTAGTTGTGGATGGGTTTTCCAAGGGCCAAAAGGGGCCCTAATGTTTCTCCTGAAGTTGTTTCTTATTTGCTGCTTCCGCGACATTGGACACATGAGCTGCCTAGTGGGAATGCTGAATGTTCTCAAGATATTTGAGAGAGAATCAGCAAACAAGTATAGGAGAAGATGCAGAGAAAAGGAAACCCTAGTACACTGTTGGTGGGAATGCAGACTGGTACAGCCACTGTGGAAAACAACATGGCATTTCCTCAGAAAAGTAAAAATGGAACTGCCTTTTGACCCAGCAATTCTCCTGCTGGGATTATACCCTAAGAACCCGGAAACACCCATCCAAAAGAACCTATGCACCCCAATGTTGATAGGAACACAATTTACAATAGCCAAGTGCTAGAAGCAACCTAAATGTCCATCAGTAAATGATTGGATCAAAAAACTATGGTACATTACACAATGGAATCCCATGCAGCAGAGAGAAAAAAAGGAGCTCCTACCTTTTTGGACAGCATGGATGGAACTAGAGAGCATTATGCTAAATGAAATAAGCCAGGTGGTGAGGGAAAAATACTGTATGATTTCACCTTTAACTGCAAAATAATTGACAAAAGAAAAATGCAAACAAAATATAACCAGAGACATGGAAATTAAGAACAATCTAACAGTTCTGGCCAAGATGGAGTCGTAGGTAGAAACTCTTCACTTCCTCACACAACCAAAAGGAGGATAACAACCAATCTAAAATCAATAAACAACCAAAATAGCCAGAAAATCAAACTGCATGGAACTCCGACAATCAAGGAATTAAAGAAAAATCAACCAGAACAACCAGACTGGTAAGGCAGACTTCCTGGGCCAATTGAGAAAAATCGCAGTGAGGTGGCTGGGGGGCGGGGCTGACTGTGAGCTGGGCAGAGTTGTGCAGGAGGGACTGACTGACAGAGGGCGGGGAGGGGATGGGGACTGAGACTGAGAGATGACTGAGGGCTAAGGATGGAGTTGCGGAGGTGGGGGATACTTCCAGTCTGACACAGAGTCTGTTGGAAAGTGGGCTAGAGATGAGCAGGCAAGCTGCCTTGTTCCCTCTCTGGCCCCTCCCCCCATAGACAGTGCAGCAAAGAGGGTCATGCTGCCAGGGTGAATACCTAAGGCCCTGCCCCCTTACAACCTATTGGCTGGGCCAAGACAAAGAAATATGGCCCAAATGAAACAACACAGCAAAACCTCAGAAAGAGAACTAAGCAAGGAGGAGACTGGCAGCCTGTTTGATGGATAATTTAAAGCCCTGGTAATCAAAATGCTCACAGATCTGATTGAGTTTGGTCGAAAAATGAAAGAACAAATGAAAGATACCCAAAATGAAATAAAGCAAAATATTAAGGGAACCAACAGCAACAAGAAGGAAACTAGGATTCAAAGCAACAATTGCGAACAAAAGGAAGAAATAAATATCTAACTGGATCAAAACGAAGAAACAAGAATCCAAATAAATGAAGAGAGGCTGAAGGTTCTCTGGGACAACCTGAGATGTTTCAATATCCAAATTATAGGGGTGCCAGAGGAAAGAACAACAGCAAGAAATTGAAAACTTATTTGAACAAATAATGAAGGAAAACTTCCACAATCTAGCGGAGGAAATAGACTTCCAGGAAGTCCTGGAAGCCCAGAGAGTCCCAAAGAAGTTGGACCCAAAGAGGAACATACCGACACACATCATCATTAAGTTATCCAAGATAAAAGACAAAGAGAAAATCCTAAAAGCATCAAGAGAAAAAGAGACAGTTATCTGCAAAGGAGTTCCCATAAGGCTATCAGCTGATTTCTTATACAAAACCTTGCAGGCAAGAAGGGACTGGAAAGAAATATTTGAAGTCACGAAAGGCAAGGACCTACATCTAAGATTGCTCTATCCAGCAAAGCTTTCATTTAGAATGGAAGGGCCAATAAAGTGCTTCCCAGATAAGGTCAAGTTAAAGGAGTTCATCATCACCAAGCCTTTATTATATGAAATGGTAAAGGGATTTATCTAAGAAAAAGAAGATAAAAAATATGAACAATGAAATGACAATAAACTCACAACTATTAGCAAATGAACCTAAAAAAAAAAAGAAAAACAATGAAAACAAAAACTAAGCAAACAACCAGAACAGGAACAGTACCAGAGAAATGGACATCACACAGAGGGAGTTCAGTGGGGAGGGAGAAGGAAGGAATAGAGGGTAAAAAGTACAGGGAAGAAGCAGCATAATTAGTAGGCATAAAATAGATGGGGAGAGATAAAAAATGGTATAGGAAACAGAGGATTCAAAGAACTTATATGTACAACCCATGGACATGAACTAAGGGAGGAACTAAGGGTTGGGGGGGCAGGGTGAAGGGGGGATAAAGGGGAAAAATTGGGAAAACTAATAGCATAATCAATAAAATACTTAAAAAAGAACAATATAACAATAACCAGAGGGGAGGGGGAGGGGTCACTTGGGGGAAGGGTTTTCAGGAACTAATAAGAAGGACACATGGACAAAACCAAGGGGGAGAGTGGAAGCAAGGGAGGAAGGTGGGTTTGGCTGGGGTGGGGAGTGGTGGGGGAAAATGCAGACAACTGTAATTGAACAAGCATAAAATAATTTTAAAAAAGATGTTTGAGAGAGGAGAAACCTGTTATATAGGGAAGATAAATTTAGATTTAGCTTATATTTTATTTTTTAAATTCTCACCCCCAAACATTTTTTATTACTTTTAGAGAGAGAGGAAGGGAGAGAGGGAAACATCAATTGGTTGCCTTCCGGCTGCATCCAAACCAAGGATCAAACCTGCAGTCTAGGTATGTGCCCTGACCAGAATCAAGTCCACAACCTTTTGGTAATGGGATGATGCTCTAACCAATTGAGCCACACTGCCCAGGGCAAAATGGTCTTAATTTTATACCCAAATTCCAGAGGTCACATTGTTGACAGCCTTTGTGAGGATCGCTAGGTGTAAAACATTAAATGCAGTCTTGAACTTCTGTGATATGTAATATGTATTGTGACTGTCTCCTCCGAATCCATTCTACCTGTTACGAGAAAGCATTTGGCATAAAGGAATGGTGTCAGATGTAGGAGTGACCTTAACCACCTACTCAACCAAGGACTCCCACTGCCTTGCCAGAGAGGCAGTCAGGCATCGGCCCAGCGCTCCTGCTGGTGATGCTGCCAGACCAGGCAACAGCTCAGCTGAGACTGAGAAGTGTCAGGGTTGTGGCTCTTTGTCCTAAGAAAGCCACAGAAAGAAATTGAATATTGTCATGCTTGGCTGTGAGGACAAGGAATAGCACAGCCATCTGGCCACCAGCCTGAGGCTGAACCCCATACAAGAAGGAATGTGTAGCTGAGAGGTTTTCTAGAGAAGGAGATGGCTCAGCTGTGTGTTAGTTGAACCCTGTGTTCCTCCTTTGGACTTTCTGTGATGGGAGCCCATCTGTTTCTTTAGTGTTTAAGGCATATGGAATTATTTTTAATTACTCATAGCTGAAAGCATCTTGACTGGTAAATATGGTAACTATTTACTGATCCCAACTTGAACTTTGGACGGGCTTCTTTATAGCTCTACACTCTTACTGTAGGTTAGTGTGGAAAACTGCTTGGTTGTCTGCAGATTCATGTACAGAACCTCTGAGTACATTTGTGTTCACAATGTCCATTTAAATGGACAAATTTAAATGATGGGAATTAAGGAATTAAAAAGAAAACTCCCAAATTCAAACTTCTTTTTCCCTGGACACCTTCATGTACTGCATACCTCCTGAAGGAAGTGCATATACATTTTAAGATTCCCACAAGTTATTTTAGGCATGAGACCGGAAACAGCTTCAGAAAGTGAGGTAGTGTGGTGTATCTGACAGACACTGAGCACTTCTTAAGAAAGCTCTGAGGTGAGTGGAATTACAGAAGGGATGACCTCCATGAAAGCAAAGCATATAATAAGTACTCTCTCATTTTCTTATTTCATATTAATGCTTCTAGAAACCTGGGATAGAGTTGTCTGGCTTACAGAACTACAGACTGGAAGAGGAGGTAAAGGGAGAGTATGGTATTTGTGTCTCTAAAAAGAAGCCCGATGAGCCAGCTTCTCACTTGTCCAGTTGTGGCTGGTGGAGGGACTCTTTCCAGTGGCCACTGGTTTATGTGGCGATTGTTGAAGGCACACCTGCAGCACAAGGGCGTTTGGAAAGGTTATCTGAACCCAAGTGTTCACTGATTGCAAAACTAGAAAATTCCAGACAGCTTTAACTCCTTTTTAAATGCAAATGTTACATATTTCCCTTTAGGAAAATTCAAAATAAAAAAGTATTTTATTTTTTAAGGTATTGGGGTTTTCTCTTTCCAGGTATTTTTAATGTGGACCTTTTAGCATTTTTAAAAAGTATTGCAGTCATACAAAAAGATATCCAGACCCAAGTATACCCACATGGTTTAAGGAAATGAATACAAATATAGCTCCCTGGTGTAGCTTTCTTTTGCCCACAGGGTATCAGGATATGAAATTTGTCAGTTATATTCTCTAAGCATGTGTTTTACTATAGGCATATGTTAGCTGTACACTTGTAGTATTGCACTGTGTGCAGTTTTGGACTTTAAATGGCATCATACTATACTAATTCTCTTGCTTTTTTACATTTATGTTTTCAAGGTTGACCTGTTGATACATGTAACTATCATCATTTATTTTCATTGCCATGGCTAATATAAATATTCCACAACTTGTATATTAATTCCCCTCTGGTGGATGTATAAACATTGTAAACAATGTTGAATTATAAATAATGCCACATTGGCTGGTGTAGCTCAGTTGGTTGGAGCATCCACCCGTAACAAAGGTTGTGGGTTCCCTTCCTGGTCAGGGCATGTGCCTAGGTTGCAGGTTTGATCCCCATACTGGGTGCATACTCTCCCTGGTCCAGGCTTGTACAGGAGGTGTCTGATGTTTGATGTTTCTCCTTCTCCCTTCCTTTCTCCCTTCCTCTCTCCCTTTCTCCCTTCCTCTCTCCCTTTCTCCCTGTCCAAAAAACAGTGAAAAGAATGTCCTTGGGTGAGGATAAAAAAAAGAAGGCTACATTGAATATTCTTGTACCTTTCTTCTTATAGTCATGTGTCTGGTTATGTTCTATAATTAAGCACACGTCTTCTCTCTTGTGTAGCAGGTGCAACATCAAGTGTATACACACATACTTTACCAGCGTACAGCCATGTACTGCTTAATGATGAGGCTATGTTATAAGAAATATATGGCTAGGTAATTTCATCTTTGTTCAGACATTACAGACTGTACTTACACAAACCTGTGAGGTACAGCCTATTGATCTTGGGCTGTAAGCCTGTACAGCAAGTTACTATACTAAATACTACAGGCAGTTGTAATACACTGGTATTTGTGTATCTAAGCATATTTAAACCTAGAAAAGTTACAGTAAAATACAGTATACAGTACTTTTACATGTCAGGCAGTACAATTGGTCTTTTATACCAGCATCCCCACAGACATGTGAGTAATGTGTTACACTGTGATGTTACAATAGCTATGACTTTTTAACGGGTGTGCTTTAAGAATTTTTGAAACACGCAGTACTTACTATTTAGTCAGGGACACTACCCCTTTTCCCTTAGCTTGTCAAATAAAAAGAAATAGTACAACCAACACAACGAGAGCCGTCTGGTGTGAGTGAATCAAAATTATACCTATTTCTTTGGTCAGATTGGCCAACAAATATATTTTTTGTGTACTACAGAATTTTAGTTACTAGTTAACATGTACCATGAGATGAAAAAGGTTAAAAATCTCTGCTTTAGGTGATAGGAATGTTTCAGCTTCATTATAATCTTATGGAATCACTGTCTTATATGCAGCCTGTTGTTGACGGAAACATCGTTATGCAGAGCGTGACTATGTACTAATTTATTTTCTCATCAGTAATATCTGAGAGATATTTAACTCTTTGCCAGTCTGATCTGTGTGCAGTGTTTTAATTTCTACTTCCCTGATTATTCGAGAGATTGGATATTTGAGCTTATTCTCTTTCCCCTGTTGCTTCTCTTCCTCCTCTTCCTCATTTTTGTGTGAAGTGCCTGTTGTACACTTTTTCCATTTAAACAAAACTCTTTTCTTTACTGATTTCTAGCAATTGTTTTAAAATCTGAGGAACCAAATCCTTTGTTTTAATATATAATCACAGTTTGCAGCCTGTCTTGCTTTGTTTATGGTGTCTTTTAATGCACTTAACATTTTTTAAAATTTCATTGAGGTCACATTTACCATCCTTGCCCTTAATATCTTACGATTTTGGGGTCTTGTTTAAGAATCCTGACCACCCCCCACCCCTGTGTGCACACTGGGGCGTCTGGAAGGCTGCTGAGTGGTGCCTGTCGGAAGGGGGCCGTTTCACTGCTGTCAGCAGGGGTGGTTCTCACAGACCCAGCGGTGATGCTTGCTTGCTTGCTTGGTTAGGACTTTTCTTATCATAAGGGAGCAAACTAAGCCTAACCTCCGAATTATTCCTGAGGGGGCTTGGAGAATTTTGTCTATGCCCAGCCCTAGAAAACCTTTAACATGACTGTGTTTTGGTTCATTGCTTGGATAACCCTGTGCTTGCTTCATCGATGTTCAGAGGAACGTGGAATTCAAAGTGACTTGCTCAGAACTGTGGCAGGTGGGGAGTATATGTGGGTTGCTATGACTCCCAGTTTATGTTTTTATTTAGTTCTAAACTCTTTCCTGCTCTAAAACTGTTTTCCCAGGCTTTAGGTCACTTCTAGATATGCTTTGTGAACAGTTGGAATATTTAAAAGTCTGGCCTCCCTGAAGCTTGGGTATTGTCCAGCTCTAAAATGTGCACAAAGGACTGCTGACGGAGTCTCTCTGCTGCTCTGCATGGACTGTAGTGTTGTTGGTGTATCTCTTCTAGAAGTGAGGGCAAATGGAATGTGACGTGAATAGTTTACAGCTTTTAGATGAACTATGGGACTCCTGTCAAGGGAATTCGTGGCCAGGGGATATGATCAAATTGGCCTGGACAAGGTGAGGAGGCTTTCTTTCAGGGCTACTGTGAAGGCAGCTGTGTGGGGGGCATTTTGTCCCAAAGGAGTGTTTCTATATTCTTGACAGTTGTGAAGGCTTCCCTAAGCTGGATGTGAAATCTAAAGCCAAAGTGATAAATGAACTTTAGATTTCAACACTCTTGTGTGTCCAAGAAATGAACAGAATTAGAAAGCACATAGCAGATTGCGAGAACATCCATAGCAGAAAAAAAATGTTTTAAAAAGGTGAATCAAGAAGGACAGAATTCTGTGTTAAAATGGTCAAATATTATGATTTTCTGATCCATACACAAAAACATAAAAATGGCAAAGTGAGATGTGAGAATCTAAGCCTCTTTCCCCCATCCAGTGGAAGAAATCGAAGATTGGTAAAGCAGTGTGGCAAGTATGTGCTCATCCAATCTGGGCGGGTTTGAGGGGCCAGGAGTGATTTCCTAGAGCTGTCATGACAAACTTGGTGACTTAAAACAACAGATTTATGCTTTTACAGTTTGGAAGGCTCCAAGTCTGACACCAGGGTGTCGGCAAGGCCACGCTACCAGTTCCAGCTTCTGGTGGTGGCCACCATTCGGTGACTGTGTCACTTCACTCTGCCTTCATCAAGTGCCCTTCTTCCTTCTGTGTCTCCTCTGTGTCTCTGTCCAAATCTTCCTTTCCTTCCTATTGTAAGAACATCAGCTTTTGGATTTAGGGCCCACAGTTATTTAGTATTACCTCATCTTAACTTGGTTATATCCACAAACAGCCTATTTCTACATAAGGTCACATTCATTGGTGACAGAGGTAAGGGCTTCAGCATATCCTTTTTAGGGGCACAGTTCAACCCATTGTTTTAAAAGGGCATGTGCTGTCATCTTATCTTTAGGAGTCTGTCCTGTAGAAATAGTCTCCCTCTGCACAGAGGTAGATATTCAAGGCTGGTCACCACGGTATCATTTGTGATAATAGAAAACTAAAAATATCCCCAATGTCTTTCAGAAGGAGAGTAGAACCCTGACCATTGTGGCTCATTTGGCCGGGCATTGTCCCACAAAGCAAAAGGTCGCCAGTTTGATTCCTGGTCAGGGCACATGCCTGGGTTATGGGTTCTGTCCCCAGTTGGTGCATGCATGTACAGGAGGCAACCAATTGATACCTCTCACATGGAATTGTTTCTCTCTCACAGTGGTGTTTGCCTACCTCTCTTTGTCTATCTCTAAAAAATAAATAAATGAATTTTCTTTACAAAGGGGAGTAGAAAACCATGGGTTCTTTATGTAATGGCATGTTAATGCAGCTTTTAAGAAAGTAGCACCATCTGTGCTGACCTAGAAAGTGCATCTCCCTCTCTGTCGTCATGTCTGTCTATCTGTCCTATTACTGTTTTTAAGGATGGACTAACAGCACACACATGTGTATGTGATGTGTCTGTGCTGTATTTAAGCACAGAAAAACTTACGAAAAAAGCCCACTCTACACTATTGGAATAGTTCTCCAGAAGTAGATTGAGAAGTGAGAGGCTTCTGTTGTTACAGTGTGAACAAGTTTACTGGTGACGTCCTTGCAGGCTTTGTATCAGTTAGGTTGCTTTGTAGACCTTGTTGAGGAGTTTTCTGTTTTTCTTTCTCGGCTATGAAATATTGGTATGATAGGGAAACGGTGTTCTTGAAGTTATATTGGTACTCATTTACAAACACACTACCCTGCTGTCTTATTAATCAGTTATGAAAGAAGTTAAAAAAGAAGAATATGGAGAATAACGCAACTTCCATTCTTCTACTGCTTTGTACTAACAATGCTCACCATCTGGTTGTTTGCTCACTGATCTTTCCCTTACTTTTTTGAAACGAAACTCTGTAAATATGATTGAAGTTCCCTGTAAACCCCTCCCTGATAGCATTTCTCCTGTTTCTTCCTTCCTTAAGGGCAACCATGACCACAAATTTGATGGGTATTCTTTCTTTATAAACTTTTGTACTATTTTTACACATTTCTGACAATAAACAAACTGTGTGCGTTTTAAAGTTGCATTAAAATGTTACATGTAATTTGCATAATACATACAGAAATGTATTTTTATAACTTGCTTTTTTTAATGAGTCTTATGCTTTTTGAAATAGATTCTTCTTGACACATTAACTCCTTTTTGATTACTTTAATTTTCTTCACTTTAATTTCAACTCATATGAATATGCCACAATTGTTATCATCTCTGTTTAATGTACACACAGATTGTTTTAATTTAGATGCGATGGTACCTCATAGGGCTCTGTGCAGCCTCCTGGGGAACATGTGAGAGTTCTTTGCATATGTTCTCAAAGGTATTGTATTTGGCCAGTAGGATTTGTGGACTTTCATCTCTTCTAGGTATTATCATATATTGTATATCATATTTTCATAATGCCCAATGTGGTTATGTCATTTGACACATTTTCCAAACATATTGTCTTGATTTCTCCATTGTCTTCATCATTTGGAATAATCACACTGTTTAGTTTTTGCCATTTGGTTGAGTGTGAAATGATAGGTCATGGTTCTCATTTGCATTTCCAAAGTTAACACTAAAATTAAGCAGCTTTTAACATGTTATTGGTCAGTTGGGTTTCCTCTGCTGTTAATTGCTTCTTTATGTCTTCTGCCTATTTTCTATTAGGTTGTTAGTCCTTTTCTTATTGATGGGTGATTTCATAGAGGCTGAACTTGGTTTTTTTCTATTAACCCATCTCGCCAATAGTTATAGTACTGACTAACGTGCTTTTTTAGTCTGTTTTGGTTAGATTTTTAAATTCTTGGCCTAAGGTTGTACACAATACAAAAACAAATGTTCTCATCTATTCTCTGTGTCACTTCCTGTTGCCAGCATGATGAAACCCGAACCACTTGGCTGCGTGTTTCCTGTCAGTGCGAGGAGTCTGCATCTTGGACAGTCTGTGTGTGCAGAGTCCTTGCAGATACGAGAAGGTGCTCAGAGATTCAAAAATGCTTTTTCCCTTTAGCTGGATAGGGTATAGCTACTGAGTACCGATGAACCTTTCAGTGAAAAGCCAAGTTTCCATTTCTGAGTCATAACTTTCATACTGGGAAGAGTGTAAGCAAGTCGCTCTGGAAACTCTCCTGCCTGAGCTAATGATCTGGGACACGGAGAGGGAATACATCCTGTCGGTTTGTCAACTGTTCTTTTTCAAGGCCAGGTGGGAAAGGCTCTCAATTTGGCAAGTATGCAGGTGGCTTTTACCTTTGAGAAGCCTCTACCTCACTTTGGAAGTAGAGTGGGAGTTTGAAGTAAATATAACATGTAGCTCAGAAAGGGAAAGGTCAAATTCCAGCTCATAAGACATACGAGTTCTGTCCAGAAAGTATCCAGCCAGGTACTATGAAAAGTAGAGATATTTATTGAAGAAGATACAAGAAACAGTGTACATAGGATAATGATACCTTAGTTGCCTTTGAAGTCAGCACCTTGGGACCTCACACAGTTCCCCCAAATACCATCAGCTGCCCTGTCATATTGTCCTGAATCTCATCAACAGTCTGAAATCTCTTCCTTTTCAAAAATGATTTTAGTTTGGGAAAAGCCAGAAGTTGTAACGTGCCAAATCTGGGCTATAGGGGTGCTGAGTCACCTGGGTGATTTGATGTTTCACCAAAAAACTCTGTATTAGCCACGATGCCTGAGCTGGTGTGTTGTTGTGATGAAGCTGCCAATCACCAGTTGCCCGTAGATGCAGCCTTCTGAATCATCTGAATAGTTTCCATGGAGGAATGTTTAAACTTAACACAAAATTGGATGCAGATTTGTTGCTGTACTTGCTCAGTCATTTTGAATGTGATGGCCACACAGTACACATGCTCACTCAACAGTTTCTTCACTCAACTGTCCCCACAGTGAAGTCATCATTGTTCATGCATGCACGTTCCAGTCCATACTCCTTGGCTGCCAGGTTACACTGATGTGCAAACTGTTCTCATTATTCTAACAATGACTGGACTTCATCCAGACAGACCTCATATACTGTTGGGATCTTTGTAATAGTCACCTTCTCTGAGTGACATACATGAAGGAGGAGACCTCTTATGTTTCCTCCTTGCATAAAATCAAGCACGATATGTCTTAACTAAACTTCATTTGGAGTGAGATCTCCAAGCAGCAGATTGTAAACCAGTTTGTACAGTGATGTGACTTGCCAGGGAAGACATTGGGAGAAAAACACAAATGTCAGTAACGATTCTCTCTTGGAGGTGAAATCTAACTGAGGTTTGTCTTTTTCTTTGGCCATGTTTTCTAAATTTTCAACAGTGAACAGGTTACTTTTGTAATAGTAAAAATATGCTTGTTTTTTAAAATGCCTCACATGTGGGATTCTCTGGTAGATTTTAGGTACACACATCACCACAGTACAGTGGTGGCTTCATTAATGGGGTGTGTGGCATTCAAGACCTGGGCTTGGGAGATGCGTAGGTGTGGTTCCTGTTTCACTCCTGTTTCTTCCTAGTTACATGAGCTTTAGCAAGTTATTTACAAAACTTGCACAAATAAATATATATGCTTAATTTCAGAATTAAATAAAAAGATACATAAAATGCTCAGCATGTATCAGATATTGTTTGAAATGCTCGATAAATGTTAGTATATTAAAGACTTAGAGTTTCTTATCACAGAAGTTTTACCTATGCTTTTTTTTCTTTGACGTATTTTTGTAGTTTAGGAGAGGGAAAACAAGAATTGACTCACCTAGCATGTAGTCATGTTTCTGTTTCTTTGCTCCTCAGTTATAGTCAAAAAGTAAATGGCAGTGTTTTTAATGGAGGTGTAATTGGCATACAGCATCATGTTAGTGTCAGGTGTACAACATAATGATTTGATATTTGTGTATATTGTGAAAGATCACCACTGAAAACTTCCTGCGCATCCATCACCACACTTAGTTACACAATTTATTTTCTTGCAATGAATACTTATGCTTTTTCACATGTAGGGTCAATTTAACTGACTTCGACTGTATTTCTGATTATGAAGACTGTGTGAATGCACATTTCCTATAAGTATTAGAAAAAACAACATTGCTTGCCGATTGCTATAGGAAGAGAGAAACTCATAGGCTCCTCTCCGTAGCTGACCAGAATTAGGTGAACTGCCAAACTTGAGGCTTCATTTGGCCTTCCCTTGAAACAAGAGCCCTGGCTTACAGGCCTACAGAAGGCAAAGTGGGTGGAGCTTTGTGGTCTCTTCTTGAAAATACGACCAAGAATGAAACAACTACTTAGTTATTTTAAACATAAGCTGCAAAATGACTTATGTTGGCATGTAATGGGACCCAGTAATGGAAGGTGCTGAAAAAATATTCACGTTGGCAAGTCAATGAAAATACCCCTCTCTTCATTAACAGGCCTGGCTGGATTTCGAAAGTGCTCAAACCTGTCATAGTTTATTTTGTTGCTGTTTTCATGCAACAGATTTGGCCATTGTTTTTACTTGTATGAGTGCTGAAAAGGTGTTCTAAAATCCACTTACTCAAAAGATAGTCATCTGTGTCATGATCCCGGAGAGATTTCCACTGACACCACCATTTGCTGGTTCACTCAAGCCATCAGCCTGAGATCTACCGTCTTTCTTACTGCTTACTCCTAGATTCCCCATATCTAAAACCAACCCTACACTTTGGCATATCACTTACAGGAAGTCAAAGATACAATTCTGAAAGAAGCCAGAGTGGAAAAAAACTTACCTATAGAGTAGCAAAAATAAGAATTACATCTGAATTCTCCTAGAAATGATGGAGGCAAGAAGAGAGTGGAGTGAAATATGTTTTAAAAAACCCCTAAAATTCTGTACCACTTAAATACCCATCAAAGAGTGAAGAAGAGCCCTGGCCACTGTGGCTCAGGAGCATCATCCCATAAACCAAAATGTTGTGGGTTTGATTCACAGTCAGGACACATGCCTAGGTTGCAGGTTCAGTCCCTGGTTGGGGAGCATACAGGAGGCAACCAATCAATGTTTCTCTTTCACACCTATGTTTCTCTCCCTTTTTCACTCCCTCCTTCCCCCTCTCTCTAAAAATCCATAAGCGTGTTCTCAGGTAAGAAATTTTTAAAAATGGAGAAAAAAGACTTTCTCAGACAAAAACAGGGAATTTGTTGCCAATAGACCTACCTTATAAGAAGTGTTAAAAGATATTCTTTAGAGAGAGGGAAAATAATATAAATCAGAAACTCAGATCTACATAAAGAAAGAGCATAAAGAAAGAAAAGGAATAAGTGAAGGTAAATAAAAACTTTATTTTTTATCCTTAATTGATTTATAAAAGATGACACTCCAAAATCATAATAGCAGCAATGTACTTGATTATATATCCTTGTGTATAAATCATATACATTAGATATGTATGCTTAAATATAAGCGAAATGAATGGTTGCAGTGATGCAAGGGATGAGAAGAAGGAATTAGGATTATTTTGTTACATAGGTACTCTTACTACCTGTAAATTGGCATTCTGTTATTTGAAAGTGGACTTCAATTAGTTATAAATTTATATTTCAAATTCTATGGCAACTATCAAAAAAGTTTAGAAAGTATAACTGATATGATAAGAAAGGAGAGAAAGTCATATAAAATGCTCAGTTAAAATCACAAAAGGCAGAAAAAGGGGAAAACAAAAATAGGAACAAGGGCAACAAATAGTGGTAATTAATATGGAAGATATTAATCCACATTATTACTATATCAATAATCATGTTGTTTTTAATTTAATCTTTATTATATATTTTACCTTACCCTTTCACTCTAAATATTAATGATATAAATGCATCAATTAAAAAACTGAGATTGCAAGAGTAGATCAAAAGCAAGGTACAACTGTATGTTGTCTATAAGAAACCCACTTTAAGTATAAAGATACATACAGATGAAAAATAAACGGAAGTAGAAAAATACACCATGCTAACACTAATCAGGGGAGCCATATTAATTCCAGACAGAGCAGTCTTCAAAGCTTGCTTTGAAAGTTATCAGGGATAAAGAAGGGCATTACATAATGATAAAGGGGTCAATTCTCCAAGGAGACATAGCAGTTCTTAATATGTGTGTTCCTAACATTAGAGAGTTAGGAACTCTCTAATGGGACACAAACTGGTAGAGCTGCAAGGAAAAACAGATGAATCTACTATCATAGTTGAAGCTTCAACACACTTCTCTCCGAATGGGCAGACACATCCAGCAGCCAGAAAATCAGTAAGGACATAATTGAATTTTTACAGCACCATCAAAAAACTGAATATAATTGACACTTATGGAATTCTTCATCCAGCAACAGCAGAGTACACATTTTCTCAGGCTGATATACAACATTTATCAAGGTAGATTACATAAAAAACCCACTTCCACAAAATTAAATGATAGAAATTATGCATTGTCCACTCTCAGATAACAATGAAATTAAACAAGAAATCAATAACAAAAAGCTAACTGGGAAATCCCCACATATGTGGAGAATAAACAACACACTTCCAAACAACACATGGATCCAAGAAGAAATCTCAAGCACAATTTGAAAGTATTTTAAATTAAATGAAAATGGGAGACACAACTTATTGAAACTTGTGGGTTGCAGTGAAGGCAGTGCTTAGAGGAATGCACATGTTAGGAAAGAAAAAATATCTGAAATCTGCAATGTAAGTGTCTACTTTAGGACATTGGAAAAAGAAGAGCAAGTTAAACCCAAAGTAAGCAGAAGAAAAAAAATAATTAAAGCACAAATCAGTGAAATTGAAAACAGGAAATCTATAGAGAAAATCAATGAAACCAAAAGTTTGTTCTTTGAAAGGGTCAGTAAAGTTGATAAGCCTCTAGCAGACTAAAGAGAAAAGAGAGGACACAAATCACTAGTCTCAGAAGTGAAAGACTCCACTACAGATCCTACAGACATTAAAAAAATAATGGAGTACTATGAACAATTCTGTGCCCACAAACTTGATAACTTAGATGAAAGGGACCAATTCCTTAGAAGACAAAAATCTGCCAAAACTCACACAAGAAGAAATAGATGATGTGACTAAGCCCATATTTATTAAAGCACTGGAATTGATAATTAATAACCTTCTTTAAAAGAAATCACTGTGGCCAGATGAGTTTATTGGTAAATTCTACCAGTCATTCAGGGACAAAATTATACCAATTCTCTACAATCTCAGAGGATAGAAGCAGAAAGAATACTTCTAACTCACTCTATGTGGCCAGTATTACTCTAATGCCAAAACCAGACAAAGACATTACAAGAAAACTATAGACTAATTTCTCTCATCAACAGAGATGCAAAAATCCTCAACATAATATTAGCAATCAAATCCAAAGAGGTATAAAAAGTATAATATACCATGACCAAATGGGATTTATCTCATACATGCAAGGCTTGTTCAACATTTGAAAATTGAATCATGTAATCCTTTATGGTGAATTGCTATAATTTTTGCTTTCAACATGCAGTTATAATTTTGAGTAATTGAAAACAAAGAAACATTATATCTTTACTTATTCCATTTCCAGTATTCTTCATTTTTCTGTGTAGGTCCAATATTCTATCTGGTATTTTTTTCCCTTCTGTCCACAGACTTTTCTTTAAAATTTATTTCAGAGGTCAGGTGTCTCAGTTGATTGGAGTGTTATCCCTGCATACCAAAGCGTTGCAGGTTTTTGATGCCTGGTCAGGGCAGATACCTAGGTTGTGGTTTGGTCCTTAGTCTTGCTGTATATGGGAGGTATCTGATTGATGTTTCTCTCTCACGTGGATCTCCCTCCCTCCCTCCCTCCCTCCCTCTCTCTCTCTCTCTCTCTCCCCCCCACCTTCCCTTCCTCTTGCTCCAAAATCAAGAACCATATTCTTGAGTAGGGATTTAAAAAAAATTTCTTACAGCCCTATTTTTTTCCAGTTAACTCCATTATCTTCTATCTTGCATCATCTCTCCCAGAAAGTCTTCTGTAATTCTTACCTTTGTTCCAGTATACATTATGTGACGTTTTTCTCTTGGTTGCTTGTAATATTTCCCTGTCTTCAGCAATTCTAGCATTTTGAATAAAATAGACATCAATGTCTGTGGATTTGGAGGGAAGGAGGTCATGTTTTCTGAGCTTTTTGGTTGACTTTCACTAGTTTTGGAATATTCTCAGCCATTATTTCCTTAATTTTTCTTCTGCCCCATTTTATGTTTCCTCTACTTCTGGGATTCCAATGACATGTATTAAGCCATTTGATAGTTTTCCTACAGGTCTTGGATGCTCTGTATGTTCTTGTTGGTCTTTTTGCCTTTTGTTTCTTTATTCAGAATGATTCCTGTTGAGTAATGTTTAGGATCACTGATTCTTTTCTCAGCTGTTTTGAGATTACTGATGAGCCAGTCAGAAGCATTCTTTATCTCTGTTTTTTTACTTTGTTACTCATTACTCTGCTTTTTATTTTGTTACTTTGTTACTCTGTTACTTTGTTTTTCATTTTTTGTGTTCTCTTTAATACTTTTTTATGCTTTCCGTTTCTCTGCTGAAATTACCCATGTGATTTTGCATGTTGTCCACTTTTTCATTAGAGTCTTTGACATGTTAATCATAGTTAGTTAAATTCATTGTCAAATTATGCCATCACTTGGATCACTCCTGAGTCTGATTCTGATGACTGATTTGTCTCTTGGGTGTGTGCTTTTTTTTGATTCCTCACAATGTCTTGTTTTTGAAAGCCAGGTGTGCAGAGGTAAACAGTTTTTACTCTGGGATTTGGCATGCCTTTCCTGGTGCTAGGCCTTTAATGTGGGGATTCAACTTAATCTAGTTTGAGGTTAGGTGAGATTTAAAGTTTGTGAATTGTTGTGGGTAGTCTTGGTATAGGGCAGGTTTCAAATTCTTTGGGCAATGCCTTGTGTTTAAGATGAGGATCGGTGGCCATAGGTTGTTTTTCCTTCCGTATCTGCTCCACCCTCAGCTTCTTGTCTTCCCTTTGCAGTGCTCTCAGAGAAGACCTCTTCCCATATTTTCTTTTTGACTCTCTCCCAGAAGTATTTATTCTTCTGTTACTTGTTAACTTAATATGTGTGAGTCTGGTGATGGGAGGAGTGGCAGGCCTTTCCTTGTGGTTCTGATAAAGGAGGGGGGGGAAGGGGAAGAGTTGTCAGGAACATGTATAAAGGACATGGGGACAAAACCAAAGGGGGGTAGGATCAAGGGTGGAAATGGGGATGGCTGGGGTGAGGAGGAGTGGTGGGGGAAAATGGAGACAACTGTACTTGAATAACAATAAAAAAAGTTAAAAATGAAATAATAGCCCTGGCTGGTATAGCTCAGTGGACTGAGAGTGGGCCTGCGAACCAAATGATTGTGGTTGGATTCCCAGTCAGGGCACATGCCTGGGTTGCAGGCCAGTTCCCAGCAGGGGATGCATAAGAGGCAACCATACATTGATATTTCTCTCCCTCTCTCCTTCCCTTCCCTTCCTCTCTAAAGATCAATAAACAAAATCTTAAAAAATAAAGAAATAAAAAATAAAAAGACTAGTCTTAGGCAGGAACTGCTCCACTGTGGCTTGAGAATGTGGCCTTTTCAGGACCCCTGGCCCTTCTGGGGGAAGTGCATCTATTCCTGCTCCTTCCCCAATTCTCTTGCCACCACTACCATGGGTTTTCTGTAATGGCAGGTTTTTGTGCTGCTGTCTCCATTCACTTCAGTGAACTAGAATGTATTTGTATCACATAATGAAGGAATTAGATGTTGAACCACAATTATTTCCAGTTGTTTCCCTTACATTTTTCCTGTGGACATTTAACTTTTGAGAACTTTATGTCTGCTGATAGTAGTCTTAAGGGATTGGAAAATTAGTGGGTCTTGCAGGATTGTCTGTCAGCTGTCCTGCACTGGACAGAATCCTGCCTCTCTGTTTATAGCACCAGAAACTTTTGTGACATGGAGCAGAAAATTTCAGTTGCTGGTTAAATCTTTGGGTAAAAATGTACACTTAAATGATTGCTAAAAAAATTTAAATTACAGTATAAAATTATTCCATCACAAAGGAAGGACTTATTTCCTTTTAGTACTTAGTAAGCAGTATTTAACTAGCTTATTACAGGAGTATCAAGGAATTTTCCTGACACGGTTGTTAGATTAAACATTGGATAGATGTGTAGACATTTTTAACCAGGCTAGCTGGCTCTGCCTTTGAGCTGGCTTCTTAGAGGTCTTTAATTAGCCAAAAATATTGCTTAAGTTAATACTGTGAGACACACAAAACTATAGGCTATATTTCTTGAAGCTATCCTTTGCTGACCTTTCAGTGTTTGAGT
Source organism: Sturnira hondurensis (assembly GCF_014824575.4). Taxonomy (NCBI): domain Eukaryota; kingdom Metazoa; phylum Chordata; class Mammalia; order Chiroptera; family Phyllostomidae; genus Sturnira; species Sturnira hondurensis. The sequence goes on from NW_028095541.1 coordinate 5,876,736, forward strand.
GAAGGGGGGATCTTCTTTGTCGAGGGAAGTAGTGTCCCCAGTGAGTAGAAAGGGTAAAACCAGCCAGACCAGTGAATCAACTGATGACCAATAATAGGGTTACAAAAGCTGCCCACAGACGATCCTCATGCCTAGGCTCTCAGTTCTTAAACTAGGACTCATCTCTTTTTAAGTTAATGCTGTGACTCATGGTTTCAGATTTTTTTTAATTGGAAGAATTGCAATTTTGTTTATCTAAAGGTTCTCACTGAACACATACCTATTGATAGGCTGTGTGTTCTCATTAACTGTTTTACCAAGATAAGTTTTGTATTGATTGGAGCCTTTAATTTTTGGATAGTTAGTGGCTAGCTAGAGAAACCCTTCAGAGTCTTCAGTGGGAAGGAAACTTTTCCTTCCTTAGACTGGAAGTTCAGGACTGGCATAGAGTTTTACTTTATTCTTTTTTTTTTTTAACTAAAGAGTTAAATCTTTATTACCACAGTAGGTTAATTGCTAATGTTCAAAATCAATAAATTATGAAATGTTTCTAAAACATACATTTAGAAAAATGGGATAAATAGCAAAAGAAAAAATATGCATGGGTGATTGCTTCAGAGAAGTAGGGCTGGGAGTTAAAATGTGCTCAGTTAAAACAAGGCTATTTTTATAACTTTTAATACAATTCAACATTTATAATATGTGCATTTATTAATTTGATTAACAAATAAAAAACATTATTTTTTCTTATTTTTTATTGTTGTCCAAGTACAGTTGTCTCCATTTTCCCACCACCACTGCCCCCAACCCAGCCATCCCCGCCTCCCACCCTTGGTCCTTACCTCCTTTGGCTTTGTCCATGTGTCCTTTATACATGTTTCTGACAACCCTTCCCTCTTTCCCCCCTTTATCCTCTCCCATCTCCCCTCTAGTTACTGTCAGTTTGTTCTTAATTTTGCTGTCTCTGGTTACATTTTGCTTGCTTGTTCTTTTTAGGTTCCAGTTATAGGTGAGATCACGTGGTATTTGTTTCACTTTATCTTTAAATTTATTCAGAGGCCAACACTTTATTATGTATTGTGAGACTCATTATCTCTTTTTCTTTGAGTGCACATGGGAAAAGGAGACTGGAGACCATTTTTCTCAATTATACGGGGATCTGGCTGCTGGGAGACAGTGCTCCAGGGGTCTTGTGGGCAGAGGCGCTCGCTGCCCTGTTCTTATGTACTACCTTTTCAGAGGTGTTTGTATAACAAATAGCCTTGGAAGATAGAGTGTGTCCCTCCTGGAGCAAAGGGCAGCTTGGTTTGCTGTCACCCTCTAGGTCGTAGTTCAGGTAGGTTTGCGTGTAGTCACTTGTAATGGATTTGTGTTCTCTCATCTCAGAGTTCCTCAGTTGGGACATAAACCCAGAATCTACCTGAGTTTGTACACATCACCCCCATGGGCTTCCAAATAAGGGGAACTAATGTGAACATGAAGCTCAGGCTGTCTGATACCCTGTGAGTAATACAGTCCTTTATCTCTGATCCAAGAGCCTTGTGTCTCTGAGAGCATCTTTATGACAGCTTGCTGGTAGGACACAATCTCTGCTTCTTGATAGGTATTGACACTGTCCTTAAACATTGCTCTGCCTTAACATTAATGTAAATAACTTGAAAAATAGAAAAAAATCAGTTTTAATTCCATCACTCTAAGATTATAATATTGGTAATATTTTATGTACATATTTTCATTTTTAGATACATATTTTGGCATGATTTTAATCTTACTGTGATATAGAATCATATCCTGCTTTCAATAATCAACATTCTTCTGATTGTACAAGTAACTCATGGTAATTATAGAAAATTAGAAAATTTTTAAAAATTAAAATTATTAGTGTTTATTGCTCAAAAATTAAGTTTCTATTACTATTGTGTGTAGTTTCTTCCAATATTTTAATGTACATTTATTATAAAGTTATAATGAGAACTGTTATTTTGTACTCATTTAACATGTCTTATGTACTTTCTTATTTCATTAAATATTAAAAAACAGGCTCGGTTGCTTTAATGATTGCAGTGTCTCCTTCTTTGGATGTCCATGTTATTATAGTTACTTTACAATAATTCTTTTTTGAAAATTGATTATCTCTTTGTATATTGTCCTTCTCTCTCTCACCTCCCTCCTCACTTTGCTCCTTTCTGGGACTGTGCTTCCCTGTATGTCAGAACTTTTCAACATTTTATGTGTTTTTTCCCATGCTCTTCTCTGTATTTTCTATTTCTTTGTCTAAATATTTTATCCTGATGTATCTTCCAAATGTTAATTTCTTCAGCTAAGTCTTTTCTGCCTTTAAGTCCATCTTTAAAATTTCTTAATTATGTATTCCAGTTGTTGAATTTTCATTTGATTCTTTTTATAGTTTCTATTTATATGCTAAAATTGTTCAATAGCTTTTAGTTACTTAATGTTAGACTGTTAAAAGCTAACATTGCTGATTATAAATATTTTATCATCCAAATTTGGTATTTTAGAAACTTTTCACAAAATAATGAGACTTACTAGGGTAAACATACTGACTTTGTGATCAGGGGCCTTTAATTATGGTGCTATTTTCCCATAGAGCATTAGATTAATAGAGTATTTAGGTTCTTCTTCCTTTTAAAATTTATTTTAATTGTTGTTCAAGTACAATTTTCTGTCTTTTACTCCCATCCCAGCTCACCCCACCTAGTGCTCCCCACCTCCCTCCCATTTCCACCCCCCTTAGATGTTGTCCATGTGTCCTTTATACTTGTTCCTGTAAACCCTTCCATTTTCCCCCTGAAATTCCCTCCCCTCTCCCCTCTCATCACTGTCTGCCTGTTCTCTATTTCAATGTCTTTGGTTATATTTTGCTTGCTTGTTTGTTTTGTTGTTTAGATTCCTGTTAAAGGTGAGATCATATGGTATTTGTCCCTTACCACCTGGCTTATTTCACTCAGCGTAATGCTTTCCAGCTCCATCCATGCTGTTGCAAAGGATAGGAGCTCCTTCCTTCTTTCTGCTGCATAGAATTCCGTTGTGTAAATGTACCATAGTTTTTGGATCCATTCATTTACTGATGGGTGCCTAGGTTGCTTACAACACTTGGCTATTGTAAATTGTGCTGCTATGAACATTGGGGTGCGTAAGTTATTTTGGATTGGCATTTCAGGGTTCTTAAGATATAATCCTAGCAGTGGACTTCCTGGGCCAAAAGGCAGATTCATTTTTAGTTTTCTTAGAGAATTCCATACTGTTTTCCATAGTAGTTGTACCAGTCTGCAATCCCACCAACAGTGCACTAGGGTTCCCTTTTCCCCACAACCTCTCCAACACTTGTTGCTTTGTTTATGATTGCCATTCTGACCAGTGTAAAGTGGTATCTCATTGTGGTTTTAATTTGCATCTCTCTGACAGCTAGCAATATTGAGCATCTTTTCATGTGTCTCTGGATCCTCTGTATGTCCTCCTTGGAGAATTATCTGTTCAAGTCCTTTGCCCACTTCTTAATTGGGTTGCTTGTCTTCTTAGAGTGGGGTAGTGTGAGTTCTTTGTATATTTTGCAGATTAAACCCTTGTCTGAGGTATCATTGGCAAATATGTTTTCCCATATGGTTGGTTCTCTTTTAATTTTACATTGCAGTAGAGGAAATGACTTTGTGATATGAGTCCTTTGTAATTATTGAAACCTGCACTATAATTTACTACATATGTACCTTTTATAAGCATCCCATTTGCGCTTGAAAATAATGTGTATTTCTAAGTTTTGGGGTGCAAGACTCTTCTATATTTGTCCAGTAGATCAAGCTTATTAAGTATGTTGTTTATTTCTCCCCTGTACTGCTTTTGTAAATCAATAATTGACAGAGATATTAAAATATTATGCAGTGCTGGATTTGTCTGATTCTCCTTGATGATCTGTCAATTTTTGTTTTAATAGATTTTGTTTTTCTGTATTCTGGATAATTTCCTTATCTCTGTCTTCTAGTTCGTTAATTCTCTCTTCAGCTGTGTTTATGTTATCACTTAATGTGTTTAGTAATTTTATTTTTCGTACCAATTTCTAATGTTTTTAAAAATCAACTTAGTGTTTCTGGGTTTGATTCCTTTCTCTTTTTTTATTTTTATTTTTTTAAAGATTTTATTTATTTATCTTTAGAGGGGAAGGGAAGGAGAGAGGGAGAGAAATATCAATGTGTGGTTTCCTCTCATGTGTCCCCTGCTGGGAACTGGCCTGCAACCCAGGCATGTGCCTTGACTGGGAATTGAACCGTGATCCTTTGGTTCGCAGGCCTGCACTCAATCCACCGAGGTACGCCAGCCAGGGCTTGATTCCTTTCTTATACTTTGTTTTTTATTTCTTGGTTTAACTTTATTTTTTGAGGTTGATTTGTTTTTTCCTTTTTCATTGAGTCTATTGGGGGGTGACCCAAGTTTACAAAATTATACAGGTTTTGGTTGCACAATTACATAATACATCATCTATACACTATATTGTCTGTTTCCCACCCCAAGTCAATTCTCCTTTCTTTTAATTTTAATTAACTTAAACATATATTTTACTATACACTCCATTTTTCAGTTTTTTGAAGGTTTTGTGTTATCTAATCCTGGTTTTTGTTTTGTCTGGAAGGTTTCAAATGTTTCATAATTTAGGATTGTGTATTTTTTTCAGCGGGGCTCTTTATTTGTGAGTCCAAAGAAAGGCAAGGTCTCTTTCAGCAAGTTTTCTGGGATTTTTTTTTATAGTTTTTATCTACCAGGCTTATTGCTAGTCTGGGAGCAATTTTTATATTACTTTTTCAGCCTAGGAATGTCCAGACGATATGTTTAGTGTAATTTTAAACCCCAAACTTGCATGAATTTCACGCTCATGAATATGAATTCTCTAATTAGTTTACCTTTCATTCCACTCTAAGTCCTTCCCAATAGGAGCCCTGATCAAGACAAGCTTCCTTGTCCTCAGCAGATGGGCTATTTTATTGTTTAAACTAGTCCAAGAGTTCATTGAAAATACAGCCTTTTGAGGGTCTCAGTCTTATTGTAAGGGTCTTGGTTTCAGCTTTCTACATCCTCCAGCTCATGGTTACATCTCATTCTGAGGGTATTCGAACCCTCTTTCCAGATCACTGAAATGTCACAGCATCATTCTACTGCTGCACCGGCTCTGAGCCTTTTTGTCTGTTTCACCTGATGACTTACTTTCTTTGCTTAACTGAGAGCTCAATTATTCGTTTAAATGGATGATTTGTTTTCTATAGAATTATCCAATATTTGAGGAGGGAACTCTCTATCAATTTAATTGGAGAAATTTTTATTCATGTACAAGCTATATATTGGGGGGGGCTCATATTTATTTATTTTTAACATCATTTTTTAAATTATATTTTACTGATTATGCTATTACAATTTCCCCAATTTTCTCCCTTTATCCCTGCAGTATTCCCCCACCTTAGTTAACCTCCATGAGTTGTACATGTAAGTTCTTTGAATTCTGTTTCCTATACATTTTTTACCTCTCCCTATGTATTTAATGCCTACCAATTATGCTTCTTCTTCCCTGTACCTTTTCCCCCTTATTCCTCCCTTCCCACTCCCTACTGAAAATCCTCCATGTGATCTCCATTTCTCTGATTCTGTTCCTGTTCTAGTTGTTTCCTCTAGTTGTTTGCAGTATTTTTCTTTCTTTTATTTTTTTAGGTTCATTTGTTGATAGCTGTGAGTTTGTTGTCATTTTACTGTTCTTAGATAAGTCCCTTTAACATTTCATATAATAATGACTTGGTGATGATGAACTCCTTTAACTTGACCTTATCTGGGAACCACTTTATCTGCCCTTCCATTCTAAATGATAGCTTTACTGGGTAGACTAACCTGGATGTAGGTCCTTGCCTTTCATGACTTCAAATACTTCTTTCCAGTCCCTTCTTGCCTGCAAGTTTTCTTTTGAGAAATCAGCTGATAGCATTGTAGGCAACTCTCTCGTTTTCTCTTGCTGCTTTTAAGATTCTCTCTTTAACTTAATAATGTTAAAGATAACTTAACATTATTAAGTTAACTTAACATCGGTAACTTAATAATGATGTGCCTTGGTGTGTTCTTCTTGGGCCCAACTTCTTTGGACTCTCTGGGCTTCCAGGACTTCCTGGAAGTCTATTTCCTTTGCCAGATTGGGGGGAGTTCTCCTTCATTATTTGTTCAAATAAGTTTTCCATTTCTTGCTGTCCTTGTTCTCCTTCTGGCACCCCTATAATTCAGATATTGGAATGTTTCAAGTCATCCCAGAGGTTCCTAAGTCTCTTTTCATTTTTTTGAATTCTTGTTTCTTCCTTTTCTTCTGGATGGATGTTTATTTCTTCCTTTTGTTCCCAGTTGTTGCTTTGAGTCCTGGTTTCCTTCTTGTCCCTATTGGTTCCCTGAATATTTTGCTTTATTTGATTTTGGGTATTTTTCATTTGTTCTTTCATTTTCTGACCAAGCTCAATCAGTTCTGTAAGCATTTTGATTACCAGGGCTTTAAATTCTCCATCAGATTGGTTGCCTATCTCTTCATCGATTAGCTCTCTTTCTGAGGTTTTGCTGTGTTCTTTCATTTGGGCCACATTTCTTTGTCTTGGTGTAGCTGATAGGTCGTAAGGGGGCGGGGCCTTAGGTATTCACCCGGCAGGTCAACCCTCCTGACTCTCATGTGAGACTGGAAGTTTCTCCCACTGAGGCAACCCCTGTATTCCACAGTTCACACTATATTTTTTAACTTAAAAAAATTAGACATGAATTTGTTTAACTACCTTTGTTTTCAGTGTAACATACATTTACTTTTTTTTTTTTTTAGAACAGTCGTGGTACCTGTTGAGGAAATAAAATGAGGGGCTATTTTTAGCTGAATTCTATTGTAGGCCAAAATCACTTTTCAATAAACAAACACAAGACAAACTAATAAATAAATGAACAAATAAATAGATACATTTATATTAACAATCTTTCTAAATTTACCTACTGATTTTTTTTTCCTGAGTGGAAGGTAAAATGTCAAAAGTGTGGTATTAAACAGAGACATTTCTGAGCATCTCTTTACAAGTTTTACATGGCCTGGTAATCTTGGTCATTGAAGTAATCCCACCACACCTTATCTTCACTTTGATACTTTTTAGGAAACTGCATGCTTGTAGGCTGGGGAAGAGTCATTTAAGAATCTAGGCATGACAGAACATGCCTCTTTATACAGTATCTGGCAGGGAGCACACTGCTTGGTGGTTTCCTAAAAGTTTAGTAGAAAAAGAAGGGGGCAAGCATAACACTTCCAATAATTTATGTATGACCCCATGAATGTATACTCATATTTCCACGGGCCAAAGTTACATTAGAAATTGAGGGCTAGGTTATTTCACACAAGTGTTTGTATTAAGCAGCCATTGACGCAGAAAAGATCACATAAGGACCATTACAGAAAAACAACTCAATTTCATTTTTAAAAAGAATACAAATTTAACATAAAATGAAATGAGTGCTTGTTACTATAGACAGAATCGTAAAATATTGTGGTTCTTCTCAGTGATGCAGGGAAGGAAGACAGACTGAGTGGGTGAGAAGGAGTCAGGAAGAGGCAAACGCAAAGTCTGATTGTCAAAGCAAAATAAAACAAATGTATTTAAAAGATAATTATTTTTATTTTTAAAATAATAAAATAGTGTAACTTCTTCTAAAAAGGTTATAAAATTCATACCTGAACTTTGTAAGCCAGTTAATGTTGAAAACCTCTATTCTTAGTTAAAATATATACATATGTACATATATATGCATGTATGTACATACATATATAACAAGATATATACATATATCTTGTTAATGGTTAAGAACCTTTTAAAATTATTTTTATTGTTGTTCAGTTTCAGTTGTCTCACCTTTTCCTCCTCATTCTCCCCTGCTCCCCCATCCCCACTCCCACAGTGAATATTTTTTAGTGCACGCGTTTTGTGCCAGAAACCAGAGAGAGCGTTTCACCTGAGGAGGAAGGGCTGCTGTTTAATGCAGACCACAGCGCTTCTGCTAACCTCAACACCGGAGCCCCGGGAAGTAATGTCCCAAATTCGGTCCACACTGATTTTTACTTTGGCAAGTTCTTGCTTGATTGGGTACAATTGGTTCTATATTGTTGTAGAACTCTGTTTAGGATTATTCTATGTAATTAAAAAAAAACTTTATTTTGATTTTTAAGGAAATAAATGACCTCTGGTCAGGGCATAGTGCAGTTGATCATCTGTGGTATTGAAACCTTGTGCTATTGCACTTTCTTTTTTTTTTTTAACACATTCTTTTCCTTCTAGAGCAAGATTTGCCTTTGTTTTTGTAGTGAAGATGTTCACCTCTTAAGAAGTATAGTCATAACAGTCTATTAATCTGATAGACTTTTAAGATTGTGCTCTTGGAAGAAATAGTAATGAGAGACTGCGGGTGATGATTAGACAGATTGAAGCCAGAAGTTGAACTAGTGCTGACAGACAGACTTAATCGCGTGGAACACTTCCATCTTCAACTTGAGAAAAGACTTGCCCTCTGCTGTGACTACACAACAGGATTTGAGCTCAGGTTTTATTTTCTGGCCATGTCTTTCTCCCTGCAATCGTCTAATAGACTTCTTTGCATGGAGAATATCTTTGGTACTAAAGTCTTCTAATTTAGTTTTTCTTTCTTTCTGGAAAGCACACTGAAGATTTCTTCCAGATATTTTGCAATAGTGAATGTAGATTTTCTAGCAAGAGGATGCATATCTAAATGCCTGAGTTGATTTTTAGAAAATCAATAAAATTTCATTTTCCCCATCAAAATATTTATTTTGGAAAATGTATGTTGTTGCACAGCAAGTGGGTGAAGCTCAGACATGAGTTCTTACCCAGCGCTTCCTCTCTGGGAGTGAGCAGGGCTGGCTGCTCCTCCCTGCTGCTTTCCTGAAACAGCCCCAGTGAGCTGAGTGCTGTCACAGGTAAGCTTCAGTGATAATAAAACAGGACATTTATAAATGATTTACTTTTTAAAATATGAGTAAGTACCTATAATACCATCATTCAATTTTTTCCTTTCAATATGGGAAGGGGAAAAAAGAATGTTTAAACTCAGCCCTGCCTTTTAACCATCTGATGCTGCCTGGCATGAGTGAGCTCCAATTGATGTGATATTTGAGAAGTTACACCATCTTTTCATGATCCCCAAAGTTTGGTTTTGTGTTGTTTGTCAAAATTGGAGCATGCCACCAGAGGAGTTTTGTGTGAGCATATCATCTCCTTCCCACCTCAAAACAAACAAAACAAAAAAGTCATTGCTTTGAAAGTGCTGTCAGAGTTTAATTAAGCAAAGTCTAGCTAATTGCCTTCCAAAGTTACAGAGCTTTTGCTAATACTTTGCATTTGGTGGTTTCTCTAGAAAGGACCCTGAAAGACGCTATTGAGTCGAGAATGGGTGGGGGTTGGGTGGGGTGTTCACACTGGTTGCGTTGCTGTGGTTTATACAGAGCGAGGCTGCTTTGCTGCTAGGCTGTCAGCCACCACGTTTGATATTCCCCCTGCCTTTCCTCCTTGCCCCCTCAGGACAGAGAGAATGCCTGTAGCCTCCCTTAGCTTATAATCACTGCAAGTGATGTTGGTCTTGATTACCAGTGTGTCAGACTCCCGTTCTCAGACAAAGGGGGTCAGCTCCCCAATGAAGAGTGGAAATGAACTTGACAAGGATGAGGGAGGCATCATAACCCTGGCTCAGCAAATTGACCACAATTGGGTTACTATTAAATACAACAACAGAACTTTAAGCCAATGTGCTATTAAAAAAAAACGCCTTACATAACTCACTGAAGCAGGTTTAGGTTTCTTCTGGTTCAAGTTTTCTTGCCTCTTTGATAATCAAACAATCTGAAGAAAGGCATAGAGTTTCAGGGGAGAAGCTGCATGATGGTTCACAATAGAGCCATTTACAAAGGGCCCTTTTATTAGCTTACACAGTATCTGCATCATTCGTAGTCTCTGGCTTTACTACAAGGCTCCATTTAAACTTAACCCAGCTTGCACACTTAACTGATCCAGGAATTACTCAATACAACCAGCCAGCTACTGTAGCCTTTTTTCCCTTTTGATAAGAGGATGTAACACAATGTGCTTTACAGTTCTTAAATGACTACATTTTCACTGTCTTTCAGATGTGGTGCTGGTATGACCTTTTGTTCTTAATAAAATTTCACATGCTTTGATTATATTTTTAAAAGTATAAACAAACACAATATTGATGCCCTACCCTTCAAGTTAAATTTTAAAATCTGGTAGATGATATAGAAATGGAATTCATGTCATAATATTTACACAGCTGATTTTAAAAACATTAGATATTATTATTAACTGTTACATATTATTAAATCAGGCCTAAAAATATTTTCTTTTTGAGGGAGGTTTTTTTAAAAAATCAATTTCTTATTTTTTTGAAGATTTTATTTATTTATTTTTGGACAGAGGGGAAGGGAAAGAGAAAGAAAGGGAAAGGAACATCAGTGTGTGGTTGCCTCTCGCGTGCCCCCTACTGGGGGACCTGGCCTGCAACCCAAGTATATGCCCCTACTGGGAATTGAAGTGGTGACCTGTTGGTTCACAGGCCCGTGCTTAATCCATTGAGCTACACCAGCTGGGGCTTACGGGAGGTTTTGATACAATTCCTAGTAGTACTTCAGTATTTCACTTCCACTCTTGCACACTTCTGGTTATTTGCTAGTGGTTATGCTATTTACTACTACCACAGTGCTAACACACTAACCAGGGCACACTTGGTTAGTCCCTGCATGCGGGAGGAGAGAGGACAGAGTCCTGAGGATATATTTGGTAGCACCCCACACTTTGGACCCACACCTCAGAACAGTGGCTCTCAAACTTTATTAGGAACAAAAATTGTCAGAATGTTTGATAAAAATGCAGATGCCTGGGCCCCACCCCCAGAGATTCTGATTCAGTAGTAGGTCTGGTGGGGGGCGCAGGAAGGGGGTGCTGAGAATGTGCATTTTAACAAACACTGTTGATTCTGGTGCTGATTGTCATGAGCCATACTGAGAACTATGATCCTCAATTCACCAGGGAGTGCTGGGAATAGTCATGTCCCCCTGCTGGGCCTGTTCCCCCCAGGTGAGTGGGGACCACCTTGGATGGAGAGGCCCCTGGTGTGATTGCCCAGAGCTATTGGTGGCGGGCGGAGAAAGATGCCTCTAGTAATTGTAGGGTTGGAGCAGCGAGCACCCCTCTTCTGTGCTGCTTGCCTCTGAGGAAGGGCTCCACTGCGGGTGTCCTGATCCCAGGGATGGGCCCATGGGGGGCTGGCACCGGCTGTTTGGCAGTGTCATCTCACTCCCACCCCAGCTTTGCGCATGACGAGAACTTCAGCATGATTGTTATCTGCAACATTTAATCCGAATTTGTCTCTATCCTCTTTCCTAACCCCTATTCAAGTAATTTTAGCTCTTTAGTTAAAGATTTTATCCAAAGGATTTCCAATGAGGTATAGGTGCTCAAGAAGCATTTGGGGAATTATAGATGTAACACATTTGTTCATTTTATGAAGATGACAGATGGGGAAAATGTGCTGATGACACCACTGACGTTCATGGCACTTTGCCTGAGGTGCCAAGTGTGTTCTGTTTGCAGACTCACCCTCCCTGAATAGTTGAAGGACTTTTTATGATGAGAATTTTTATTTTTTTAAATTTACTTTTCAATTTCAGTTGACATGCCATATTATATAAGTTTCAGGTGTACAACATAGTGATTACGTACTTATATGACTTGTGAAGTGGTCCCCTCAATACTCTTAGCTTTACCTGACACCATACATAGTTATTACAATATGATTGACTGTATTCCCTATGCTATACTTTGTCTTCGTGACTGTTTTGTAACTATCAAATTATGCTTCTTAATCCCTTCACCTTTTTCATCCATCCACCCAGCAGCTCTGCCATCTGGCAACTCTCAATCTATCCTCTGTATATATGAGTCTGTTTTTGTTTTGCTTATTTAATTCTTTTCATGATTAGATTCTGCATGTAAGTGAAATCATGGTAATTGTTTTTCTGTCTGATTGCTTCCACTTAATACCCTCTGTGTCCATCCGTGTTTTCAGAAATGGCAAGATTTCATTCTTTTTTATTATTGCATGATATTCCATGGTATGTATGTACCACATCTTCTTTATCATTTATTGATGGATACCTAGGTTGTTTCCATATCTTGGCTATCATAAATAATGCTGCAGCAAACATTGGGTACATCTATCTTTTTAAATTAGTGTTCGGTATTTCTTTGGATAAATACCAAGATACGGAATTGCTAGGTCACAGAACTAGAGAATACAGCTCCTTATAGGCATCACCCAGTTTCCAAAGTTATGAAAATTTATCATATTTGGGGGTAGCTTTTTGTTTTTCTCTTAAAAGTTGCTTGTAGTGTTTTTAATTGGTTCAGTTTTGGAATGACTAGAACTTGAGATGCGTTGCTGGGGGCCTGAGTGCAGTGGCCATGAGTAGTGATCTGTGCATGTCCTTGTCAGGAATGTGTTCCAGAAGACCTGGAACTGAAGAAGAAGATTTTTGCTCAGTTAGATGGAATCATTGGTGACGACGTGATCCTCAGCAGCTCCACCTCATGCCTCTTGCCTTCCAGGCTGTTTGCAGGGCTGGTGCACGTGAAGCAGTGCCTCGTGGCTCATCCTGTGAGTATGTTACACCTGGAGATTGAGCATGTCTTACTCTGGTTTGGGGGAGCAGTGCATTTTGTTTAACCCACTAGTATTTTTTAACTGTTTTGTTGAGATACAATTCATATACCACAGAATTCAAATTGTACAATTTAATGGTTTTTGATATAGGGAGCTTTACAATATCAACACTTTTAAAAAGAACTTTATCCAAAAGTATTTTGTATTATATCTGCATACCTAATGCATAGTGGGGCAGAACGAACAATCCTTAGAGACTGTTGGGCAACAGTACTTTACCGTTCAAGTACTTTACTGTTCAACCAAGGAGCAGAAATACTGAACTAATAATTCCCTTACCACAGAAAAACTCCACATTATAGTAATGTGTACACTGTGTAGCATTTTATAGACCTGTCACCTGTACTGTGTGTTTTACTGTGTAGGATGAGTTTTGCTGAAACACAGATTCTGAGTCTCACTTCTCAGATTTTGGTTCAGCAAGAACCCCTCCTTCTTGTTGGTACCATCCCATTGTTGTGGTTACCTGGACAAGCTTATTATCCAGGCCTGCATTATGAGGCGTATTAGGTAATGAGTTGAAGTTGCCGTGCAAGCACTCCATACATCTTGAGATTAATGTGTTAGTGTGAGCAATCAAAAAGGGGAGTCCTGGATCACCTGATGGATGTTTGAGTCCCAACTGTAACCTCAATATGACCTTGGTGAACCCGGATGATTTGTTAGGACAGAAAAGCTAGCTCAGTTCAAGTCATCAGAAGTATGATAGTATAGGAAGTGTAGTTCAGCGACTTCAGGTCCTTGGAGGTTAAAGCTTGGGAGAGGCTACACCAAGACGCTGGGCAGACCATGTATTGTCTGGTTGGGCCTATGAGAGGGAAGAATGCTTGAGTCTGGGAAAGAGGGTAAGAAAGACCCTAGGCCAAGAACAAGTATGGGCTGTGGTGAATTGTGAGGGGGATCAGCTGGACTGGAAGAGCATATATACCTGGGAAGCGTACGTACCTGTGATATTCCCTCTGGATATCACCTCACACCTGTCAGTCTTGGGAAGAGTTGGGTTGTGGAGAAACAGAGTTGCTCTGAGGAACAGGGACTGGCTCAGGTATAGAGCTGTGTGGTGATATGGTGTAGACGCTGCCTTTGGAGGGTAGCCTGCAGGTGGCTCAGAGAAAGGTAGCCACTTCACAGAGCCTGGGACAGCATTCCATGCATGATTGACCCCTGAGGCTGGGGCCCATGGAGTTGAGAATGGGGAAATTATTTTTGAGCAAGAGTAATTTAGAGTCAGGAAGTCCCAGACTGGCTCAAGGGGGTAAATGAAAAGAGTGAGTCACAGATGCAGGCTAGATTTTATATGTTGCAAGGAGGGACAGCTTGGACACCACTTACAGGACTGTGTGGTTCAGGATGTCTAGATGTCCTTTTACAGAAGTATAATGGAAAGTGTGAAGAGTGATTATGAAATAAGGAGACCCATAGAACATAAAATAAAACCAGTCACATTTACTTATCATTAAATACAGGTGAATTAGCACCAACAGGACCTAAAGACCGTGTCCAGTCTTTGCTTCTGGGACAATTGTATGTCCATAAAACCCCTTGAAAACCAGAAACCACTTACTACATTGTTACTCAATTGCTTCACTGAAGTTCAAGGATCTTACTTGAAAGTTTGTTATGTTTAACCAGTGTTTTCACTTCTGAGACAGTTTAGAAAAACAACTAAATCAAATTGTTCAGAAAATATCTCCTAAATCCTTTGACAAGGCTTATTCAATGTCACCAATCATCAGAGAGATGCAAATTAAAACCAGGATGAGATATCACCTCACTCCTGTCAGAATGGCCATCATCAATAAAGCAACAAACAACAAGTGCCAGCGAGGCTGTGGAGAAAGGGGAGCCCTTGTGCACTGTTGGCGGCAGTGCAGACTGGAGCAGCCACTGGGGAAAGCAGCGTGGAGATACCTCAACAAATTACAAATAGATCTAACATAATGATCCAGCAATCCCACTTTAAGGTATTTACCCAAAGAAATCCAAACCACTAATTTGAAAAGGTATATGCACCATTGTGTTCATTGTAACATTATATACGATAGCCAAGATATAGAAGCAACATAAGTGCCCATCAGTAGTTGAGTGGGTAAAGAAGATATGTTACACTTACACAATGAAAAATTATTCAACTATAAAAATTGAGTTCATTTGCGACAGCATGGATGAACCTAGAGGGTGTTATGCTAAGTGAAATATGTCTGACAGAGAAAGACAAATACCATATGATTTTAAAACAAATGAACAAAAAAAAAACAGACTCAAAGAAGAAGAGACCAAAGCGATGGTTGTCACAGGGGGAGAGTGGGGGGTGGGTGAACAAGGTGAGGGGGAAAATAGCCCTAATATTGTGATCAGTTTACATGGTGGCAGATAGTTACCTGAATTAGTGGGGTGATAACATGGTAAGGTGTAAAAGTGTTGAATCACTATATTGTACACACGAAAGTAGTATAACCAATATGAGATTGGATACCAACTACACTTAAATAAAAAATAATTTAAAAGAGACTTTACCAAACCTGTTCAATTTTAAACTTCCAGGGGGCGAGCTCGTGCCTTACTTTCTTCTTTCCCAGCAGCACGTCACCTCTGACCAGTTTCTCAGTCAGTAGCTATTGAATACGAATGGCATTTCTCTCCTTCATACCATTCCAATATTGCTTGGTTTTACTTATTTAATCAAAGACAAACAGCACAGTCAAAGTCAGTCCAGACTTCATTGTAAAAACTAACCTCTGTTACTTTTATAAATTATTTTAAACTGAAACTGACGCCACTAAAACAAATCAAATCACCCAGGTTGACCTTCTTCAGAATTTTATCCCTTTTTTCTTCTATGCTTGTGTCACTCACCTTTTGATCATTCCACTGAGCTCTGTAAAGGACAAAAAGCATCTTGGACAATTCAGTCTTAGCTAGCCTGGCAGTACCTACAGAACCCAGAACCACTGGTGACCTTTGAGGAGCTACAGCGTTTTCTGTTCAGCTCTACTGGCCAGACAGAGGTGGCTCCGAGTGTCGGCTTACAGGCCGCTGCCTTCAGCTCGCCGCTCTGTCACTCCTCTGCACGGAGGGCTAACGGGGTAAAGGAAGAGGAAGCTTGTTCGTGCCCTGAAAGGCTGCTGCCTCCACCCTTCCGCAGAAGGGCCACCTGCCAGCGAGTTTCGACATCACACATGTGTTTTGGGGCACCTTTCTGGTGGGCATCTCAGCACTGGTGGGGGGTCACGCTCTCTCCACTCTGAAGTAGTTGAAAATGGGATGTAGAGGGGGGAAAGTGAGAAGCACAGAGGGACGATGATACAGCCACTCTCCAGGTCCCAACATTCTTGCTATCTGGTGTTTTTATGCTTCCTTTCCATATCTGCCTGTCTCCCTGCAGAAGTGAGGAGGCTTTCGGATGGCTATATGGCAGTGGGGCAGTATTTGCTAGTGACTGTCTGAAGGTCGGATATGGTACAGTCTCTTGGTGCTTAGGATCTATACCAGATTCCACAAAAACAGCTCATGTTTGCACTGAGGGTTTTAGCCATACTTTACAAAGGTTTTCCCTTTTTCATTCCCTCTTCCAGCTGGGGATGTGACGGCCCCATGGGGCTTATGGGGCCCCATGAGTGCACCCAGTGCTCTCAGTGCTGCCCTGCTGCTGCCTTGGAAGGACGCGTGTGGGCCCACGGGGATTATGGCCCTGAGTGGGAGCAGCTTCCAAAGGCCCAGCGCTGACCTCGGCACCAGTCTAGCTAGAGCTGGACCGCTGCTGGGACTTAGTCGGGACAGCCTGCGCAGGCGCCAGGGTGCCCCCACCCCGCACTCCCCGCGTGCATGTGCCTTCTCTGCTGCGCTCGCCCTTCGCATGCTGAGCCTATTTGTCCTCATGTGGTGGTCACTGGAACACTCCACTCCGGAGTTGCTGCCCGTGGACAGTGCACGTGTCTGTATGTCCCACACATTGCACAGCACTGCCTGTCCCAGATTTCCAGCTTCCTGGCCAAAGGGGCTGCCTTTATGTTTCCACTTTGTGTAGGGCAAGTTCAGAAGGTAGGTGGTTGTCACTGATGAAAGGACTTCACTATGTAAATTATCAAAGTACTGAGAGACAGATTCCTCTGAACTACGTATAAGCAAGAACCCCTTCGGTTTTGCACCCATGTTGTAAGAGGAGGAGGAATTCACCTAGATGGTAGTGCCCCCACCATGGGGCTGTGAGTGGACCTTCTGGAGAAGGGACAGCCTGCCTTTCTTCTGTGAGGTTAGCTTCTTTAACTGGCTGCAGAGAGAATAAACAGCCCTCTGTGTCTGGGCTGTGCTATCGCCCGATCACATGCCTCCGGCTTGGTTCCAGAGTCTGGCAAGGCTTTTCACAGGGTGAATGGAGAAGGGCCCCTGTGCCGCCCAGCTCAACCTGAGCCCTCAGACAGTCCCCTCTTGTGCCTCCAACAGGGCTCAGCCCAGGGACCATTGTGGTTAACCTTTAAAGACATCACCTTCTTTTCTCCTTTGTTTTCCCCATTTCTTTTTTTTAAATTTTAAAAAATATTCACTCGAGGACGTGTTTATTGAGAGAGAGGAAAGGAGAAACATTGATCAGCTTCCTCCTATACTCAGCCTGACTGGGGACCGAACCCACAACATTTTGGTGTACGAGATGATGTTCCAACCAACTGAGCCACCCAGTCAGGACTGTTTTCCTCATTTCTTGGGGGCCTATTGCTCTGTCTTTCTTGTAGACTGACAGCGGGAAGCCTGCCCTGCATCCCTGTCAGAAGGGGAAGAACATTTCAGAAAGTAGCCATTCTTTCCTTTTTAGTGGAATCACTTACATTGGTTTTCTCTCTTCTTTCTTTCTCTTATCTATGCCCATTAAATTTAAGGGGCACCTGTCATGATAGTCAGGATCCTTCGCTAAGCCTGGAATAGGGATTAATTTCCTGTCACAGGGGGAGGTGCTGTGGCAAGAATGATCTCAGGCCTTAGGCGGTCCTTTCCCAGCATCCTGTCAGCTGGAGCCTGGGGACACAGCAAAGGGCCAAACCCCGTAGCTGTGGCTCTTACAGTGGGTGCTGGGAAATCGCTGCAGGCCTCTGTGCTGGAGGTGGTATGATCAGGGTCATCCTTTTAATTACAAAAAATGTTCATTGTGATAAAACACACATAACACAGCATTTACCATCTGAACCATTTTAAGTGTTCGGTTCAGTGGCATTAAGCACACTCACTCTGCCGTGCAACCATCACCACCATCCATCTTGAGAACTCATTTCATCTTATAAAACTGAAACTCTGTCACCATTAAACAACTCCCAATTTTCCTTCCAAAGCCCTCAGCAACCACCATCCGCCTTTCTATTCCTATGGATTTGATAGCTCCACCTTGCAAAGGGTCACCTTGCCAGGGGCAGGCAGGGTGAGCCTGCCGGTAGTCCAGTGAGGAGAGGAGACTGCTAGGACTCAAGTTGGAAGTGATGGCCTGAGCCAGGAATATAGCAGAAAGAATGATTTTTTGAGGATGTAAATATAATTCAGAAGACTTTTGTAACTGATTGGAAGTGGGTGAGGTGAGGGAGAGGCAAGGATCAAGGATCCTTCTCATGGGTGTTCTTCTCATGGGTGCTTCTAAGCTGGGTGTTCTTATTAAGACAAGGAACTAAGAAGAGGAACGTTTTGGGGTGGAGAAGTATGAGTTTAATTTATGACAGGTTGTGAGATGTCCAAGGGAAAGAGTCCAGTACACAATTGTAAATGTGGGCCTAGAGTGGGAGGTACGCTCTGTGTGAGGTCCCAGCATCTGGGTGGTGGCGCTGATGTCCTGACAAGCCCTCTTAGGAGGCCAAGGGTGCAACCTGGAGCACCATTACTCAGAGAGAGTGTGGGCAGGCATAGAGCCTGCAAGGAGGAAGAAGACGGGAATCCAGAAAGGTTATGTAAAAATGTGTTTTACCTGTTTGTCTCCATCTGTGTTTTGCTATATGAAACTTACAACACTGAAGAGATCCTGAGCCCAGCATCCCTGCTGTACAGTGACATAAAGTTCATCTGACACGGACATGCTTCCAGTTCTTATAATTCCAATCTTTAAAAAGGCCAGAGGCGAAACGTCTTTTGTAAGAGTTCAGTGATTAAGACAGGAGACAAGTGACTCAAGTGAGGCATTGATTTAATTTATTTGAAAACAGGTGCCATTCTCTCTCACTTTCTTTTTATATATTGATTGATTTGAGAGAGAGAGAAGAAGAAAGACATCGATTTGTTGGTCCACTTAGTTATGCATTCATCAGTTGATTCTTGTATGTGCTCTGACTGGGGATCAACCCACAGCCTTGCATTTTGGGATGACCCTCTTAACAACTGAGCTACCTAGCCAGGGCCTCTCACTTTTTTAAAAATATATTTTATTGATTATGCCATTACAGTTGTTCTAATTCCCCCTTTCATTCCCCTTCACCCTGCACACCTCCTCCCCCACCATTCTTCCCCTTTAGTTTATGTTCACGTGTCTCAAGTTCTTTAGATTCTATATTTACCCTACTGTTCTTACCCTCCCCCTGTCTATTTTGTACCTATAGCTACTTATTTTCTGTACCTTCTTCCCCTTCTCTTCCTAATCCCCTGTTGCTAACCCTCCCTGTGATCTCCATTTCTATGGTTTCGCTCCTGATCTAGCTGTCTTCTTAGTTTGCTTTTGTTTTAGGTGTGGTTGTTAATAACTGTGAGTTTGCTGTCCTTTCACTGTTCCTATTTTTATCTTCTTTTTCTTAGATAAGTCCCTTTAACATTTCATATAATAAGGGCTTGGTGATGATGAACTCCTTGAATTTGATCTTATCTGAGAAGCACTTTATCTGCCCTTCTATTCTAAATGAAAGCTTTGCTGGATAGAGCAATCTTGGTTGTAGGTTTTTGGATTTCATGACTTGGAATACTTCTTTCCAGCCCCTTCTTGCCTGTAAGGTCTCTTTTGAGAAATCCGCTGACAGTCTAATGGGAACTCCTTTGTAGGTGACTGTCCCCTTATCTCTTGCTGCTTCTAGGATTCTGTCCTTCATTTTCATCTTGGCTAATGTAATTCTGATATGCCTTGGTGTGTTCCTCCTTGGGTCTGTCTTCTTTGGGACTCTCTGAGCTTCCTGGACTTCCTGGAAGTCTATTTCCTTTGCCAGACTGGGGAAGTTCTCCTTTATTATTAGTTCAAATAAGTTTTCCACTTGTGGCTGTTCCTCTTCCCCTTCTGGTACCCCTATAATTTGGATGTTGGAGCGTTTAAAGATGTCCTGGAGGTTCCTAAGCATCTACTCCATTGATTTGAGTCCCAGTTTCCTTTCCATCACTATTGGTTTCCTGTGCATTTCCCTTCATTTCGATTAGTTTAGCCTTCATATGTTTCTCTAATTTGTGACTAAAATCAACCAGTTCTGTGAGCATCCTGATCACCAGTGTTTTGAACTGTGCCTCTGAAAGCTTAGCTATTTCTTGGTCGCTTAGAATTATAGGGTCTGGGGCTTTGAGTTCTTCTTGAGCCATATTTTGGTCTGTTCGAGCCTGTTAAGTATGAAGGGCAGAACCCTAGGTGTTCACCAGGGTGGGGCAACTCAGTTGCTGGGTTGTGACGCTGTACGTGGGGGTGGGGTCAGAAGGGGCAATGGTGGTCCCCTCTGCTGCTTACCGCCGCTGGGGTCTGCGCGGTCTGTCTCACTGCTCGCTCCTTTGCTGGTTTATCTGCATGCCCATGTGTGACCGCGGTCAGTCTGCTGCCTTGCACCCTCACTGGGTCTGCCTGTTGCTACCCCACACCTGGGATCTGCCCATGGTTGCCTGTGTGCCTGGCCGGAGATCTTTCCTGCACTACCCCGTTCTGCTGCTTACTCCGCCCCTCTTACCGGTCCTGGCTGAAAGGTTCCTTGTTGTCGGACTTCTGTGTAGTTCAATTTTCTGTGTTTTGGCTGCGTTTTTGTTACTGAAACTTTGTTGACTTTAAACTTGGTTGTGAGAGGAGGCACAGTGTTTCCACCTACGCCTCCATCTTAGAGGAAGTCAGCCTCTCACTTTTTAAGAGAGCTAAGGGAGTGTGACCAGGACAGGGTAAGAGCAGGAGCCTTTGAAGTATAGCTGTGTGTGGACCATCCACCTCTTCTAGGCAGTGTTCTAGGAGAAATATATTTTATTTTTCTTTTCTGTTGTGTCATTTTTAAATGGAAGCTTCTTGTAGTTATTTGGTAATGTGAGGTTCTACTAATTTTCACCAATGTATAGAGGGAAAAAACCTACAAGCAATACTTGGGAAACAGTTTACTGCAGTGCATTAGGCTAGTCGGGTTGTATTAAGTGATACTGTGTGTAGACATTTGATAATTCTCTGGTAATCTTCAAAGTTAACCAAGAAAACCAAAGCCAGACTTCCAGCCAAGACGGAGGCCTGGGTAGATATGCTTTGCTTCCTCACACAACCAAAAGAAGGACAACAACAAATTTAAAAATAAAAAACAACCAGAACTGCCAAAAAATAGAACTATATGGAAGTCTGACAACCAAGGAGCTAAAGAAGAAACATTCATTCAGAATGGTATGCCAAGACAAAGAAATATAGCCAAAATGAAAGAAGAAATCCAAACTCCAGAAAAAGAACTAAGTGACGAGGAGCTAGACAACCTGTCTGATGCATAGTTCAAAACACTGGTAATCAGGATGCTCACAGAAATGGTTGAGTATGGTCACAGAATAGAGGCAAAAGTGAAGGCTATAAAAAGTGAAATAAAGAAAGATATACGGGGAACCAACAATAAAGGGTAGGAAACCAGGACACAAATTAATGATTTGGAACAGAAAGAAAAAATAAACATTCAACCAGAACAGAATGAAGAAACAAGAATTTTTTAAAAATGAAAAGCTTAGGAAACTCCAGGACAACTATAAATGTTCCAACATCCTAATCATAGGGTTGCCAGAAGGAGAAGAGGAAGAACAAGAGATTGAAAACTTATTTGAAAACATAATGCAGGAGAACTTTCCTAATCTGGCAAAGGAAATAGACTTCCAGGAAGTCCAAGAAGTTCAGGGAGTCCCAAAGAAGTTGAGCCCAAGGAAGCACACACCAAGGCACATCATCATTACATTACCCAAGATCAAAGATGAGGAAAGAATCTTAAAAGCAGCAAGAGAAAAGGAGAGGGTTACCTACAAGGGAGTTTCCATAAGACTATCCGTGAATTTCTCAAAAGAAACCTTACAGGCAAGAAGGAACTGGAAATAAGTATTCCAAGACACGAAAGTCAAGGACCTACATCCAAGATTGCTCTATCCAGCAAAACTTTTATTTAGAATGGAAGGGCTTTCCAGATAAGGTCAAGTTAAAGGAGTTCATCATCACCAAGCCCTTATTATATAAAATGTTAGAGAGACTTATCTAAGAAAAAGAAGATGACCAAAACTATGAACAGTAAAATGACAGCACTCACAACTGAACCTAAAACAAACACACAAAGAAAGCCTAAACAAACAACTAGAACAGGAACAGAATCACAGAAATGGAGATCACAGGGAGGGTTTTCAGTGGGGAGAGAATGGGGGAAGGGTGAATGGGGGAAAGGGTAGAGGGAATAAGAAGCATACATGGTAGGTACTAAAGAGTAGTATAGGAAAT
The DNA here is from genome assembly GCF_014824575.4 of Sturnira hondurensis. Taxonomy (NCBI): domain Eukaryota; kingdom Metazoa; phylum Chordata; class Mammalia; order Chiroptera; family Phyllostomidae; genus Sturnira; species Sturnira hondurensis. The sequence goes on from NW_028095541.1 coordinate 5,899,156, forward strand.
GGAGAAACCAAAGAATTTATATGTATGACCTGTGGACATTAACTAAGGCAGGGGGGTGGGGGAAATGCGGGTGGGAGGAGGGTGCAGGGCAGAGGGGAATAAAGGAGAGAAAAAACGGGACAACTGTAATGGCATAATCAATAAAATATACTTAAATAAGAGAGAGAGAGGGAGAGGGAGGGAGGAAAGGAAAGAAAAGGAAAGGAAAGGAAAGGAAGGAAGGAAACCAAAGCCAAGTGTTTCAGTGCGGGGCTAGGCATGCATTTCTGTCAGGACCTGCTCACAAGGACAGGCTCTCCTGCCCTAGACCACAAACCCAGGTCAACACCATGGATGGGTTCTGGGGCTGCGCAATCCATAGGTGAGGTTCAACTGGGGAGGCTGATGTTTAAGACTCAACATGGGAAAATTAAGGAAATGCCAAGTTTTGGGAAAATGCTGTCAGTCGTTTCTAGTGGGCACAGTAGAATTGCAGGACCTGCGGAGACTGTCCTGGAAAGACATGGCTCAGCAGGGGTGGCTGGGGTTGGTGTGGATTCTCTACACAGCTAGCAGCATTGAAAGCCCCTGGAGGTCAGGAGTTTGGGAATGTCTGCAATGGGTAGGATGGTGATCTGAACTTCCAAATTTCAGCTCCTATGAGGTCATGATTCTTTAAACAAAACCAGGCAGCCCGGTGCTGGAGTTCCTTTTTTTTCCCTCTCTCCATTGTGAACTACTGTGTTTCTCAAGTTTGCTGAATCCAAGGGGCCTTTCCAGAAAGGAGTCTGCTTAGTTGACCATATGATGTAGGTGAGCCGGGTCAGCAGAATGATGCCCACACTTCGGAGCTCCATTGACTGTCTCTCCTTCCCTGTCTCATAAGGTGAATCCTCCGTATTACATCCCGCTGGTGGAGCTGGTCCCGCACCCAGAGACAGCTCCTGCAACAGTGGATAGAACCTACGCCCTGATGCAGAAGATCGGACAGTCCCCGATCAGGGTCCTGAAGGAGGTCGATGGCTTTGTCCTGAATCGTCTGCAATATGCGGTCATCAGTGAGGCCTGGAGGCTGGTGCAGGTGTGCAGGCCATGCTGGCCAGGGAGGACACTTGCAGAGGCTCTCTGAGGGGTGGCAGAAGCAGAGATGAGTACAGGGTGGGGGTGGGGATGAGCGGCAGGCCCAGGTCGGGGTGGTCTGAATGGAGGGCAAAGGCCTGCCCAGTGTGAGTAGAGGTGGAAATGGGGATGAGCACGGGGCAGAATCGGAGGTGGTTTCTGGCTGAGAGTGTAAGCAGAGCGCAAACAACTTCCAGGGTGCCATGGCTGTGGGAGGTCAGCACTCAGTACTTCCTGCTGTTTCTGGAAACTGATGGCCAGCTGTACTCATGGTCCACCCTCCCCGCCACATTTGTAGGGGACATGGTGCAGGGCTGGGTTTGGGCTCAGGGGGTGACAGCACGGCCACCTCCAGTGGGCCCACTGCTCCCATCTGACTCCTGTGCATGCCTGCGGGTCCCAGCCTGTGACAGGGACAAGGACACCGCTTCTACAGCTCCCCGGTGCAGGGTGCAGTGGGATTCTGCCTCCCTGTTTGGCATTCTGTCTCAGCCCTGTGAAGTTCTTCATCTGACCTCATTGTCTGGTGCATTTGCCACATAACTCTGTGTCCTCGCCATTTTAATCCACTTAACGCTTTTACATCTGCAAGATAGTGCTTGGGTTTATACCATTAAGTTTGCAGTTTGACTTTCTTAGCGATTGTAGAATGTCTTAAACATCAGTTGGTGGTAGGGTATTGGAAAGAAACACTGAACTAAAAGTATCCCCTTGGAGATCTATTTTAAATATTTTTACTTATCTAGAGTGTGGGAACAATATAATAGATATAAGAAAAAGTCAGTATTATGGTGAAACATTGTGGGAGGTTTTAAGGTAATTTTTACTTTTATTTGTAATGTAGCTTAGTGCCCTGAAGACAGAAAGAAAACCCCTGAGTTAAACCTTGCTTTCTCCAGTCTGAAAAATATGAGCCACCTCACGGGAAAACTTGGAGAGTCTGGCAAGGGAACTTGGGTGGGAGTCACACAGGAAGGGTTCTATTCTGACCTCAAAGTCAAACTGGCTGCAGTCTGGAAGCCCAAGCTGGGAAGAACCACAGAGGGTTCTGTTGTCCCCTTCACTGGTTCAAGAGGTGGGAAGGTGGAGTGGTCATGGAATTTAGCTGCTTTCTAAGGTCTTCTTATTGCCTCGTTATGCCCAGCTTTCTTTAGACTGTGCTGTCTTCCGGCGCTTGTGGCAGACAGAGTGTGGTCTGCTGGTTTTCAGTGACTACACAACTTCTGAGAAAGGAGATTCCCACTTGTGTCACTACACTGGCTGCTGTGGGGTTCACATGCCTGGAGTCCCTGTAGGAACCAAGTGCTGAGTAGTTTTAAGGCAATTTTTTCACACATTCAGTGTGAATGTGGCAAAATGAGAAGAGACCACAAAAATGAGAGTAACAAAGAACACAAATAGAACTAAGAAAATTGCCTTTGGTGGAAGTCTAGAAGATAATTAATTAAAGAAAATAAAGTTGAGCCCTGGCCGCATGGCTCAGTTGGGGAGCATTGTTCCATGCACTGAAAGGTTGCTAGTTTGATTCCCAGTCAGGCCACATGCCTAGGTTGTGGTTTCAATCCTCAGTCGGGGTGTGTACAGGAGGCAGCTAACCGATGTTTCTCTCTCACATTGATGTTTCTCTTTCTCCCTTTCCCTCTCTATAAAAAAAAATCAATGGAAACATTTCTTCAGGTGAGGATTAAAAAAATAAGTAAATTAAAAAATAAAGTTGATCTGCAGACCATGAGAATGAAGGCAGATGTAGAAACCAAAGGTCCCTCTGTCCAGGGTGGGATGAGGGTGGAATGGAAGAGCTGCGGGGCATCCCTGAGCTCTGCTGGGAAGACTTACAGTGACAGTGAGGTGTCTCTCCAGGAGGGGCTAGGGCTCAGGGGTGGGAATATGGAAGGAGGGTGGGGCTGACAGTATTGTACCTGCTTTTACTATCACCACTTAGGGGCAGCCACTGTTTTGGCCTCCCAGACCCAGAGGGCCACTAGCACACTGGATGTGCGCCTGTTATTGAAGTGGCTGCTTCCCAGGGCGGAGAAGCCACGGGTCTTCGTTAGGGCAGGATGCCTCCTGTTGAGCATGTGGCCACTTCTGGGTCCTGTGCCCCAGTAGAGATACCACCCCCACCTCATGCCTTCGGGGAAGAGTAGATTAATATTTCTGCTTCTTATGGGGCTGGTTTAATTCTTGACTTTATTGCATGAATTTCTTGAAGCAAAACCTTTGCTTCTTGGAGGTCTGTTTCCACTTTTGGTATTAAGAGTTCAGAAAGGTGAGACTGCCTCCTCAGAGCCACCCTTCGCCTGAGCACACCTGTACGTGTGCAGTGGGCCAGCCGGGGCTAGGCTTGGGAGACACCCCTTAAGCCCACAATTTCAGAGCCAGTTAAACTTAATTAGATTTAGGGTGTTCAAGTTAATCTCAAAACACTTAAGGGCAGCTTTAGTGTAAAAAGAAGCAGAATTAGGGAAGTCTTACAAGTAAAATTGAAGACTTTTATGTATTTTAAGTTTAAAAGATCCAAAGACCTTGCAGAGTTTCTCTTTCCATGACATACTCTTCCTGAGATGGGTTTTGTGTGTGGGTGGATGCTCCTTAGGCTCAGCCTGGGTATGTGAGGAGAGTGAGTTGAGATGAACAAGAGTCACCCTACTCAAGGACTCATGGGTACCTGTAGTTCATTACTTTCTGCATTCACAGAACACACTGAAATTTGACAGAGCCTTTCCGCTTGACCTCAGCCGGGGCTGGTGTGCTATCCAGACTGGGTAACAATGGTACAGGGTAACTTGATTCCAGAGCTCTAAGGGGTCTTGCATGGGCAGGAGCCTGTGTGCTTCTGCCCTGACTTTCGGGTGCTGGGTCAGCAATGGATCAAGGAATAGTGTTCCCCAATGCCTGTGTAAACAGTTCTGCACAAATCTAACCCAACGGTGGATTTCCAGGAGCCCCACACCCACACCGGGTTATGAGCTAGAGTGGGACAGGCAGGGGCCTGGGAGAAACTATGGCCTGCACTGGCGGTATCCTAATATGGGTGTCAGAGGAACAGAGGAAGCTGCTTTGCCACGGGCTAACTCTGTTCGTGTAGAGGATATTTAGACAGACATTCTCATGTTGAATAGCCTTGCATGGCTGGAATAGATCCCATCTGGTCCAGGTGTGTCGTTCATTCTAGAAACTGATGGATTCAGTTGCTTATGTTGAGAATTTTTTGCATCTAAGTTTGGAAGAGATACTGGTCTGTAGTTTCCTTTCTTTCTTTTACTATCTTTGTTTTATTTTGATTCGAGGCAGTACTGCATAGATATTAAAGTGAGAATGTATAAAATGAGTTGGGAAGTTTTCTGTCCTCTTCTGTTAATTCTTTGCTTGGCAGAATTCTCTATGAAAGCACTTGGGTCTGGAGAGTTCTTTTCTTAATTACAAATTTTACTTATTTAGTGGTTCTAGAATCACTCAGGTTGTCTGTTTCATCTTGGTTGAGTTTGGGTGGTTTGTGGTTTTTGAGAAATTGGTCCATTTCTTCTGAGTTGTTGAATTTATGAGCATAAAGTTGTTGGTGGAACTTTCTCGTTATGCTTTCCATACCTGCAGGGTCTGTAGTGACAGCCCTGGTGTCATTCCTGAAGTGGGTGGCAGTGTCTGCCTTCTATCCTTGTATCCTTGTATACTTCTATCCATTTATCAATTTTGTTTGAAGAGGCAACTTTTTGTTTCATTGACTTGCTCAGTGGTTTTCCTGTTTTCAAGTTCACTTACTAACATGATGGTACACTTTAATACGTGCAGTCAAACATGAAAGGGAAATTTTAAGGTAGATAGGGTAGAGAGCCTCCTGTGCTGGCCTGTGGGGCTTGAGAGGAGAGCCGAGCCACAGGTTTCAATTCTAGGTCAGAAAGGGAAAGTGCTGGGAGTACGAAACACCTTGTCTTTACTGCATCCTAGACTGTGAAACACTGTCCTGTCACCACCTGTGAACATGTCCGTCCCCACACAGCTCTGCAAGGGCAGGGACTGTCCACAAGCAAGGTGGTACCCAGGAATCTGAGGAAATGTGGAAGGTGGTTCTGTTGTTGTCTCACAGATACCTACTCTGTTTTCTTCCCTTCCAGTTTGGCTTTAGATTCAGGGTGGAGCCACCCTTGCAGGCTTGGAAATGCCGGATGGACAGGTCTGGCTGTAGGGCAGCAGCCCAAGATCGGGTCACTGGGTGACAGGATCCTGTTGGCCAGGAGTGTGGCTTTATGCTGATCTTCTTAAGCTAATGAGCACAATCAGGGAAGCTGGGTAGTAGTGTTGAACTCAACACCCAGACCATAGCTGAGCGTTTACTGCCCATAAATCCTTGCTCTATGGTGGACAGGTAAGTGGAGGTGAGCAGGCTTGAGTCATGGGGCCATGAGCAGGTTCTCAGCCTGGTGGACGTGCTTGTGGGTGACACTTTGTGGAGAGTGATGAGCTCAGGTCTTACTCATTCTTCTGAGCAATGGGAGTGCTTGTCTGGATCTCTGCTCCCTGGGCCCTGAGCTGCGGACACTCAATTCTTGGATTCTCATCAGGGAGGGATGGTCTGTGGGACCCAGAGGGACCCTTTGAGATTCCAGAACTTTGTCTTCAGGCTTTATTGGCAGATGTGAATGCCAAGTGTTATGAGGAATTTTTCTAGTTAATAGTGGACCCCAGAGATCACACAGAGGTATTAACAGTGAGGCTGTTGGTGGTTAGTTCGGTTGGGGTTTCTGTTTAGTGTGCCTCGTCAGAGTGACAGGAATCAGGACGTGACACCAGGAACCACCTGGAATCCTTTGTTCATCAGTGACTTCACCTGTGCATTGAAGTGCATTGTTTCAGAGTTTACAGAGTACTTTACTTTCTCAGAATTGTCAAATATTTTCCAATTATCCAATCTTAAAACCATGCTATTTTTGCCATTACAAATGAAGACATTAGCCTGAGAAGTTTGGTGATCTGATCCGTATTCCACAGACAGGCAGGGATCCAAACGTGTGCACTTCTGTGCTTCTGTGTCTTTGTTTGTAAATGGAGGTGACAGTAGAATATGATGGAGATGGATGGGGTCAGTATGTGTGAAGGGCTGAGACCATGTCTGGCATATCATACAGTTTTCTGAGTCCTTGAAAACTGTGTTCTGCTTTTGTGTGCAACAGTTGTCACCCATGAGTTTCACTGAGCTGAAATGCTCACATCCTTGCTACTCCTTTGAGGTCCAGGGCTTACAGATGGCAGCATCAGCCTGGGGGTTTGTTGGAAACGCAGCCTCCCACCCTGGTCATGCAGAATTGTAGTCCGCACAGAAACGGGCTTACAGGAGGCTCATGCGTACATTAAAGTCGAAAGAAGCTGTGGCTCACTGCCCAGGGAGACCTTGGCCTCAAAGTCTCCATGTATTATATTGCATCTGTTCTAAGATAAACTTTTTTTTTACATTTCGACATCTTAGTTTTATTGGCAGCATTTTTCTTTCTTAATGGAACATTAAATACTAATTTAACTTTTAATTGCTGGAGTATTAATCTTGATTTCAATGAAATCTGTATTTTCTGTCATCTTTTATTTGTCTTTTCTCCTTCCATGTTTTTCTGTGTCTGTATATTTCTTGTTTCTGACTCTTTACCTCTGACTCAGGCTTACATCAGAGAAACCTGCAGCTCTAACCACCGTCTAATTGCTTAGTGGGAAGGCTTTCACGTGGTCGCTTTAGAGGAATGATGTTCATTTCAGTCCTAGTTTTATGACAGTACCTCTGGTTATCCCCCAAAGATGCTAACATCTATTTTAAAATGTTTTTAATTCACTTTTGAATAAAACAAATACACCAGAAAAATGAATGTGAGGCTGTCACTGCCCAGAGGATGTGACTTGCTGGTCCAAACCAGAACTGGCCTCCCCAAGCCCCAGACGGTGTTGTCTTGTTGTGTTGGCCACACACTCGCTGCCAGCTGCCCTCATCTAGCCTCTCGATTCTGGGACGGAGATATGAGTTATGGCCAGGTTTCCTCATATTAGTCCTGGGCCTCTGGGAACAGAAGCAGGTTCCTTCAGGGTCCTTTTATTCAAGAGGTCTTGCATCCTCCTGGGGGTCAGGGGCCCTTGTTGGCCAGGGAACAAGCAACCTGCACATGAGGAATTGTTACCCTTAAGGTACAGTGCATGACGAGCTTCTTTATGGTGGGGAGGTGACACAAAGGGGACCGACTGCTGGGCAGACATATTTCACGGACGGAAACATGACCTAAAATTGGGAATTTACTGCTATCACGATCTCTTACATTTCCCTTACATGTGCTGAGGCCACGAAGAGGTAGCAGTCTTTGGTCTTCTCTCATTTCATAAACCAGTATCAACCTGGGTCCAGTTCTCCAGTTCTCATTAATCTCCAAGATGTTTCCTTCTCACATCTCCAACAGCATGCTGCCTCCGTGGCCCGCCTTTTTCTGACAGTCTGGGGAGGCCCTGCCATTCCTCTGCTGACATTTTTCCTTCAATATCACCCTGAGTGGGTGCCTTGTGACATTATCTGTCCATTACTCAGACTTCTGCGCTTGGAAGGAAAATAGTACAAAATGGGGCAATGAGGATGAAGAGAAGACACTGGAGAAGCTCAGTCACTTGTTTCACAGATTTGGGGACTGAGAAGGCAGCAGTTGTCCTGTGGCTTCAGAATCTCATCAAGAGAAAGCAAATTCCAGGCAGTCGGTTACTTCCAGGTTGCTGGAAGGTGGGGCTGTGTTGAAGTTTTTCTTTGGAGGGAGTGTTGGAGACACTGTGCACTGCTTCAGGCTGTGGCTACCCTGGCACCTGTCCAGCAAGAAAAAGCTGAGGCTTGAATGAAACATTATGGTACAGAAAGTGGCAACATCTATGTACTTGGCAAGAAGAGGCATGTAGAACAACGGGCCAGGACGTGAAGGGAAGTTAAAGGAGCCAAGAAAGAAGCAAGGCCCTCCATACCACACTTTCAGCTATAGGAGTTTCTGCATATTATGGATTTTAAAATTTAAACTTAAGAGCTTAAGGTTTAATTTTATTAAAGAAATCATGTGTAAAGTGTCTGAGTGAATCTCCTGTGGTTGAGAGAACCAGCCTGCAGCACCCTTGCCCACTGAGCTCGGCGAATCTCTGAGCACCTTACCTTACCCTACCCTGAGCCTCATGTCGTAGGAATGAGTCACCTCTGTTTCCCTGTTGCAGTGCTGGCTGGGGTCCCCCTTTAGGATCCACTTGGGCGGCTCTCCCTGCCTCACACACAGCCCTGAAAGAAGGTAGATAGTTTTCTCTCTCTTCTCGTCCCACAGTGAGTCCCACCCTGAGTCCCACCCTGAGTCCCAACTTGGGTTCTGTTGTACTCTTGCCTGTCCCATCTATAGTTTGTGGTTCCTTCTTTTTTATACTTTGTCTCTTTCTATTTTTGTTTCTTTTTGTTGTTGTTTGTTTTTGTATAGTTCCTCCTTTTCTGTTCTTCTGCCAGGGTTCAGGTGCAGCGGACACAGAGTCTTCCAATTCCCCATCACCGTTCGCCCTGGGTTACCATGCCTTTCTTTTCCTTTTCTCTCCAGGTCAAAAATTCACTCAGCCAAACTTTTTCCAAGATGTTTTTCTGCCATTTCTGCCTTATGTATTTAATCTCCTGGAAATACACCCAAGTGGTGGTAAGCGTGAGGCTGAGGGAACCATCTCCTGCCCTCCAGCAAGTGGAACATGCTGACCATTCTGCCTCACTCACATCCCTGCGCCCATTGTCCTCGTGCTCACCTGGCCTCTATCTTTCTTGCCTTTCAGAACCTGGGCTTGGCTTGTCTATGGCAGCAAGTTCATGATCTCAGGACGCTAAGAAGTTCTCTGAGCTCTCACTCCTCTAGCTCTCTCAGGCCGTGCAGTTTACCAAAGCCCACCTGTCATGACTGTCCTCCTTAGCTCTACCCGGGTTTGTGTTCCAGCTCAGTCAGGACTCCTGTGGGGACTTCTGGGCCTTTGGAGCAGATGTGTCACCTCCATCGCCAGGACTAGCCTCCACGTAGATGGAGACCTGCTTCCTCATTGGCTTCAAGTTGGGAGGGCTTTCTATCCATAGCCTTTTGTTCAGAGAGAGGGTGGTGCTTTTCAGCTACAGGGAAGCACTGAATGGACAACAAGAGTCTTGGCATTTTAAGAAGTCCCAGAACTGTATCAGAACCCACACCCATGGCACAACTCTGACCACTGGGTGAGGGTCATTTAAGTAGAGGCCCTTCATATGCAATGAGGAGTCAGCCATGTAGTTGGGAAGACCCAGTCTAGATGGGGCCCAGGATATGAGACCATGCGTGGGATGTGGGTCTTGGGGAGTGCAGGACTCTCCCAAGAAGGCTGGTGATTGAAGAAGGTGTGCGCAGAGTGCGACTTCTCTCCGGAGCCGTCGGTGAGGATGGGAGGGCTGCAGCAGCGACTTCTCTTCTGTCTGGAAATGTGGTTTGCTGGCTGGGGGCCATCAGTCCATTAGAACTACTTCTAGAAGTTGGTGTCTTTAAGAAGTAGACCATTTTTATAATTGTGTGTATTACTTTATGGAAGGTAACTTTCTCATTAGCCAAATTGGTTAGCAACAAAGCCCTATTGAAAGCGGATTTATTATTTTAGGGACACTTCCAGCCCCATTACCAGACAAGCATGATGAAAACAATCAACCACATACTTAATTAAAAGAAAACCTGCTTGGTCTACCTGGGATTGCTTTAGTAGAGTTTAAAGTAAGAGATCCTACATTAGTGTTGTAACACTAAAAGAAAAGTAAATGAAAAGGCCGTTATGCTGACACCTGACTAGTAATGACCACCAACAGATAATTCATCAGTGAATATAAATGGTGGATTTTAGCTCCTCCACTGTGAGTTGGAAAGTTAACAGGCAGGAGGAGGTAATGGGCCTCTGGAATCGAAGATTGGAGGAAGGTTGGGGGTTCTCAAGAGAAAAGGCCCAGAAGGGCAGCTGCAGGTGACAGCTCACACTGTGTAGCCTCGTTGCCTGGCCTCTTTGCTTCCATGGCCCGAGACCTGGACCTGGACACAGGGGATGCGCTGTGCCTCTGGTTTTGGAGTGGGGCTTGTATTCTTTGGTTCAAATGTCTTTGTAAAACATTTTATTCCCAGAAGACCCACCAGCGATCCTTGCCCTTGCTGAACGGTAGGACACTTCTTCACATTTGCACAAAAAGATAAGATTCTTTTGCTGTGTTTGTTTTTAAGTTCAAGACCTTTTCCATTTTTTCAGGCTCTATAATACTGTTTTTCTCCCTGAAAGCATTGCTACAAGCACAGCACAGCATGAAAAAACACACCCAAGTGTTGACCCCTGGTACCTAAAGAGCTCTGGAAAATCCCTGGCATTAGAACAAAGTCTTTCCTCTTCTTCTCTTTCATTTTTTGATTTGTTTCTATGTAAGAGATTTATTTTAAAGAATATTCAAAGAGAAAGATACCACCTGTGTTTCCCCTATCCTAAGTCAAATGGCTTTTATTTTTCTGTGTTCCTGTCTAGTTTCTAGTAAGAATACTTTCCTCAGGTATTCTTTTTTTTTTAATGGCTTCATGATATTTCACTCAGTAGATCTTTTAAAAATCTAACCTTGTTTTAAGGTATCTTCAAGTCTTCTGCCTTGATAATGTTTCATGAGCCCCTTTGCACGCACAGTCTCTCGTTGTAGAGTCTTCTCATGGAATTACTCCTGGCAGTGAGGTTCCCTGTTGTGCTTCTATGATTCGATAGGTGTAGCCAGAATGCCTGCAGAGGGTTCAACCCACACCTTTGGCCATCAGTGAAATGTGTGGCTCGGTGTTCCACAGCCTGGTGGCGTGTCCATCTTGCACTCTGTCTCCTCCCCTGAGCCCCTCCCCGGGCTCTGCACAGCGGGTGTTTCTTGGCTCTGACTCAGTGTCCTGTTGCATCAGTTAAATGTGGTGTTCAGTCAGCTCTTCTGTGACTTAGCAAAGTTTGCCTGAGTTGTTCTGCAGGAATGTTTGTGCCCCACATCCAAGAAAGCGTGTAGCCATTGGCATGAGACTGAGCAGCTGTCCAGCCCAGCCACAGCCCTTGAGCAGCAGTGGGCAGTACTTAGCCATCTTTTCTTTAGTGCTTATTAAAGTCTTGTATTTGCCTCACCTGGAAGGTAGTGTGGGTGGGTGGGTCTGATTGTGTCTTTTCACTCTTGCTTGCAGCCAGATTCGTATTGACTGTAGGAGAACTAATGCTTGTGAGGAGCACAGAAAGATCTCCTAAATCTAAGTGAATCGGGGGAGTGGATGCACATTCTAGTTAGCTTCTCATGAGAAGAGAAGAGCCATGAATCATCCTGATATTCTTAATTTAACTTCAAGATCTGTAACTGGATTATCTCTGCCCCCAAGGCTGGGTGTTTCCAAAAAGAGTGCAGTATCTCTCACTCGTACTTGAGTCATTTCTACACCAGTGATTATTCTCATCCAGCCCATCTTTGAAATACCTTTGGAGATGAGGAGCTCACCCAGTTTAAGTTTGTTCTGTCGTTGCTCTAACCAGAGACTGAGCTGAGCCCTCTTCCTGTAGTCCCTTTCTTTTATTATTATTATTTTTATTATTGTTCAAGTACAGTTGTCTGTAGCCCCTTTCTCCTTGGCTTCTGACCACAGTGACACTGAACAAGTCCATGGCCTGCTTCACGCCTTTGTGTGTAACATCTCATTACCCAGCATTTACCCGAGATACAGCTTTCCCTGCCTCCATTACTCAGCTACGACCATGGGTTGATGCCCAGCAGCTCTGGTTGGGAGGAGTAGGAGGACTTGTACGTGACCTAGTCCTGGTTCCTGGGATGCAAGTCTATGTTCCTGGTGGTAGTGTGGTGAAAAGTAGAGTGAAACAAAATAGATCAAAAGCTGGAGGTTAATTAAAAAACTGGACAAAGAAATATGGCATGAAGATACATGAGAACAGTAAGTGAAAATGAGGGCATGCAAAAAATACAGGAATTGAATAAGAAAATTTAATATGAGAATGGGATGATCAGAGAGAAGGAAAAATAATTCTGTGTAGTTTGTAATCAATAGAGGGAATACAAGAGATTCATTCATTGCATACTGCACCCTTAAACTCTGCAAGACTCCCCCGCCTCTCCTTTTCTCAGTGTCTATCCAAAAGATCAAGAACCACTGCACCCACCAACCTTTTGCCTGTTGGTAATCATTAAATGTGTCTTCTCTCCTCCTCTCCCATCCCACAAACCAAGTGCTAGTTCAGATACCTGAAGGTGAGGGCCGTGTTTGAACTTCTACTCTGTTTCTTGTGACAATCAACTTGGCTAGGCTAGAGAGCTTCTATAATTTGTTCACTTTATTAAAAGAGATTATTCATAGTGACCTGGGCAAGTTTCATCCCATCAGTTGAAAGGCCTCAAGAGGAAAAACTGAGGTTTCCACCATCAGCACCTGCTCCAGATTTGAGACTTGCCAGTGCCTACAATTGCAAAAGCCAATTCCTTGTAATAAATCTTTTTCCATAAAAATAGCCTACTGGTTCTCTCTGGTAGAACCCTGACTGATACACCCCCAGACCTTGAATTAAGCTTAAAGTTTCTATCACAATAATTAAGTACTTTATTAAGCGTCTTAAATTTGCTCCTTACATCCCCCCTACCCCAGTTCCCCATCCCCCACTGCCAAGCATGCTGGGTACAACGCGTGTGTCTTAGTCATGAGTTTGTGTTGATCGTGATAAGTTATATTTTAACTAAAGAAAGTAGAAGCTAGAATTTTTTCAGTAAAGGGGGTTCCTTACCACTCGGGCTGGGCTTTCCTTGAGTGGTGATTTTTTTAAGACGTGTTGCAGCCAGGTTTTGAATTAACAGTGATGTTAGCATTAGCCACTCTATGAGTTTAGGAATCTTTGAACCACATGGGGCTTTTCTTTGTATGTATGACTGGAGGATTTTACCGTGGAACGGAGGAACTACTGGTAGCTATACTGACAAATGTTGGTTGGACCACAGAGACCCTGGAGTGGGGTAGGGTTTTAACCTTCAGTGTGAAGTGTATTGCTTCCGAGGAATCATTGATCAGATTCACGGGCTCAACTCAAGCACTTGTTTCTGCCTTTTGTAGCATTGTGATTACGTATTGTAATTAATCCTGATAATATTAACACTTAGGCCCCAGATGTCATTCAGTCTCTGGGTGGTGTGGGAATGGAAAAGTAATTTTTCTCCCTGCTTTCTAAGGTCTTCCAGCTGCCCTAGCAATGATCAAATTAATATGAGAAAATGACCAGATTTATTATGGATGTGCATATGTGGGTTCCACAAGAATGTGGGACCTGAGGACACATGGGGCAGCGTGGCTTCTGTGCTATTCTGGGCCAAGGAGAGGGAAGCAGGGGTCTGGGGCTTCACAGGGGAGGCAGGCAACTCACAGGTTAGATGGAAAGGAGCAAACGTGTGGTCGGCAAATTCTTGCTGAGCCACCCAGAAACCTTGGGGTGCAGGAGAGAAGTCCAACAGACAGGCTTTTGCTTGGATCCTCCCTGTCTGCCACTAACTTCTCGTGTAGGTCACTATGCGAAGGGTTTCTTCCTGAAGCAGGTTTTCCTATCTGAATTTCTTTTGGAAGTTAAAGGTGGGGAGGATCCAAGTTTCTTTCTGAATCTTTTATTTCTTAAAAATAATCAGCTTAAAATAATCAGTAGTCGAAAAGGTATATTTTGGGATAGAAAACTCTGGTCCCACTCAGGGGACTAAAGCTCAACAGCAACATTAAGCAACTTGAACTTCAAAACCTTCCACCCGTGACCCTTTCACTCACTGTGGCGTGCAGTGAGAGTCAACTGCCTCAGTGAGCGTCTCCGCTGAATCACTTGGTTCTTTTCTCCGGATTTAGTTTCTGGGTAAAAACTCAAGCTTAGAGAAATCTACTTCAATAATACAAATGCAGCAGAAAGAATGAATTAGGAAGAGAAGACAGTAAAATGTTTTCCATTTTCTAACTTGTTCAGCTAATGAATAGTAACTGATAAAAGCCTTCCTGGCTTTCCACACAAGCCAGGAAGGAGGGGAACACACTGGGGAATTGGGAGGAGGCGAGGCTCCTCCCCTGCGTGATGGTGTAGCGTGGAGAGTCCCTCTAAGGCTTTCTGTGGTTGGGGCCACTCTTAGCTCACATGATACTTACAAATCAAAAACTAACCACCCTTGGGTGGCTCCCTTTCTGGGTATTTTGAAATCCTTTTGAAGTCAACCCTAAAAGCACTAAGCACAGTTATAAAGGAGCCAAGACAAACAGCACTGTGAGTGTGAGACAGCTTTCCTATGTACATCCCTCACAGTTTGAATGCCAGTGTGAACTTCAGGCTGTGGAATGTAGGCCTGGAAGCCAAGGTAGGGGAGAGTCTGTAGGGCCCCTGCCTACTGCCTTTCCCAGCATTCTGCAGCCCATGGGGGCCAGGTGCCACCTCAGATGCCTGTGGGAAGCCTGGAGAGGGAGCCACCCCTCCTGCCCCAAGGGCTTAGAGTATCACTGTGGGGTTCTGAGAATTATTTCCTTTCTTTGTTGCTCCTCCCTCCTTACAGCTTTGCTATCAGAAGTGAAGGGAGGTGAAACTTGTTAGCATTCAAATAAACAATACATTATTTTTTTTAGATTTTATTTATTTATTTTAGACAGGGGAAGGGAAGGAGAGAGGAAGAGAAACATCAATATGCGGTTGCCTCTTGTGCGCCCCCTACTGGGGACCTGACCTGGCCCGCAACCCCAGCATGTGCCCTGACTCGGAATCATACTGCTGACCCTTTGGTTTGCAGGCTGGCGCTCTATCCACTGTGCCACACCAGCTAGCACACAATAAATTAATTTGCTGCCATGAGCAGTCCAGATGATTTAGAACTAATAGGAAACCTAGTAAGGCACCACCAGATTGGCAAAAGTTTGCAAGCATGAGTCCACCAAGTGCTGACAGGGATGTGGAGTGATGGGACCATCTGCGCACCGCTGGAAGAAGCAGGACACATGTGCAACTGCTTTGGGAAGCAGCCCAGCATTATACCACACAACCAGTGATGTGTGCACGGGGGGGACCGCAGTTATGCTTGGACACAAACCCCTCTCAGCAGCCCTGTTTATGCACTCGCAAGCTAGAAAAAAAACCCAGAGGTGCATGGACAGCAGGACAGGTGATTCGGCTGTGGTATTCATGCACCAGTGAGGACTGATAGACTACAGCTGTGCACATGCGCAGAGCCTGATAGCGTGAGTTTGCGTGAAAGAAGCAAATCACAAAAAATTGCAGTGTGATTCTATTTCAAAGAAGATGAAAATAGGTAAGAAGCACACCCTGTTGTTTAGGAATGTAAACATAGATGGCAAATCTTAAAAGAAATGGCTATTACAAAAGCCAGATGTTTGTCTTTGGGAATCATGTGATCAGGAGGGTGGACATGGTGGTGAGTGCAGGCCGTGTCCTCATTCTCTGAACCATGCTTTCTCGGTTTGTGCACGTCACTGTCTCACACATCAAATTAGATGGAGAATGGCTCCCTCAAACAAGTTTCCCCTCACACTTAAACCACACTGCCCCTTGCAGGTGGTTCTGTCTTTTTGGTTCTTTGATCCAACTGCTCCTCTGCTTCTCCCTTTTGCCTCTTGGGAGGTCCAGACACCTGCAGAGAGCTGAGATGGCTGGTGTTTCTCCCTCAGCTGCTGGGCTGCAGGCCATGGAGTATGGAGGTTGGGGGTACAAATCCCCTTTCTGCCTATGGGCCACTTTGAAGTCGGGGACTTGAGAAGTCACCTGGCCCAGGGGAGGAGTTCCTGAGCATAGAGGGCCTGGCCTAGACCCCCCACCCCCCACCCCCACCCCAGGGCTGTCTGGAGGGCCTCAAGACCATGGTGAACCTGTGATGAACATCTTGCCCCAATCCCAGAAACTGTCTCCAATAAGGTAGCCCTTCAGGGAAGGGGGAAGGATTTGCTCTGTAACCCAGAATAACAGGCCATGTAGGGCAGGCCAGGTATCTGAGCCTGTCCTTGGGAGCTGGGTGGACAGTGTGTGGGTATGCCCTGGGGTAGGGGTGGAACTGAGATTTTCACAGCTGAGCTCCTCATCCTCTCCCCCTGGGAGCAGGGCTACCCGGATTGCTGGTGGAAGAGGTGGTGGAGTGGCAGCGCAGTGCATGGTCTCTTGTAGAAGCAGTTTGGCCTGGCCGCAGGGCAAGAGCTGTGTCTGCACCCACAGCATTCTGTGTGTAAGGGACCACCCAGGAGGTGGTCATCACACCTGTCTGACCAGTGACAACTCGGGAAAACGGGACAGTGTCCCCCATGTCTGTCTTCCTTACAGCTGAAAGGCCATGGTGAAAATAACCCTCAGAGGAGACTGAACTGACAGTGAAGGGCCCAGTGATGCAAATATGTCTAATGCATCGCTGCTCCTTTCAGAAGGGTGTGAGGAGCAGACCAATTCACACCAATGGCCAATTTGACATACAGCCTAAAAGCCTAACAACTTTGCCTCTTGCTTTCCAATTTGCATTTGCAAAAGATTCTATGGCCACACCTTTGCCAACAAACACCCAGTTCTAAGCTGCATTTCATCAAAGAATATCATTCTTTACAAACTCATTAAAAGCTAAACAAGGCTGGGCGTGCAGGCAGCACAGCCTGGAGAGCAACTCTGCGGTTCTTTTGGTGGCTCCAGTATTAGCAGATGGATAGAAAAGCCTTCTTGCTCTTTTCCTTCAGTGTCGTGTTTATTTCTCCCCTTTCCTTTCATCCTACCCCCCCCCCCCTTTGCCAGAGTTGCAAGTGAGACAAGGGTTGTGAGGAGGGAAGACAGTGGAATTGGGCACAGTACGGGAGAAGGTCAGTTACAGCTATGGAGAAAGTGAATTGGTATTTGACATTTCGTAAAATAGTCTCTTTTTAGGATTCATTCATATATTATAGTTTCATCATGAAAAACTCGATGAAACCACTATTATAGTGCCTGGAAAGTGTTTTGGGTCCTGCCCCAGTTATGATGAAAGTGACCATAGGAAAGTGGTCTCCCTCTCCACCATTTAGGAAGGAACGGTGTCTCCAACTGACCTGGACCTCGTCATGTCTCACGGCCTCGGCCCGCGCTACGCGTTCATGGGACCCCTGGAAACCATGCATCTCAATGCAGAAGGTAGGGGCTCAGATGGGAATTTTGTGCTGTGTAGAGTTTTATGTGTTTCATAAATAATCAAAGGTTGTTTTTTCTTACAACGGAAAAGAAACAGTATCATGTACAGGGGATGGTGTCCAGCCCTGGTCATTCACGGTCGAGGCAGGACGATGGCTGTGTCCTGGGCCCCATGTGGGACAGCCATCAGGGAAGGACCAGAAGGAGAGGTGGGCGATGTTGTGGAGACTGCTGCCTATCATCCAGCCTGAGAGAAGATAAAGTGGTATTTTCCTGAGAAAGATAATGAGATTATTTAGAGGCAAAAGAAAAGAAAAGTAGGGAAGTAACTGCATGAACCTCTGCTGGACTTATCTTCTGCCTAAATATGGGCAGCTTGCAAGTGTGACTGGCTGAGCTGTAGGCTTCTTTCTGGGTGCCCTTGGTCAGTGGCCAAGTTGGGCCATTGGTTCCCCTGGAAGCCACTTCAAAGGGCAAGCGGGAGGTAGGTATGAGCTCATGATCTGGCGACTCTAAAAGCAGAGTCACTTGAGACAGGTGAGAAGCTTCCAAGAATGAAACTGTCCACCAGATTTTAAGCCATTGAAAAAGAAGACATCATTTGAAAAACAAGCAATAAAACCTACACCAAATTAAAACAGTGCATCAAAAAAGTCCTGGATAAAAATCTAGGGAAATGTCTCAAATAGTATTATAATGACTGTCTCTTGGTATTGAAATTGTAAGCAACTTTTATTACCTTTTTACTTTTCTGTGTTGTCATAAATTTCTATAATTATTGTATGTTGTTTTTCATAATTGTTAACTTGTAAGACATATGCAGAAAGAGAAAAGGAATATTGTATTCGGCTCCATGGTGTACATTTAACAAAAATATTGAGAAACTGGAGCTGATCCAGAAGTGACCAGAAGTGTGTGTGTGTGTGTGTGTGTGTGTGTGTGTGTGCATGTCTGTCTGTCATGACTTTTGTGGGAGCTGAACCAGAGTGAAAGACTAAGAATGGCAGGCAGACAGGTTTGGGGTCAGCACATGGCAGGGGGAACTGATTGGAAGGACAGGTCAGGCTGTGAGTGGGATGTTTGGATGTTGGTAGGAATCTCGCAGTGAGGTCAGAAGTTGGAGTAGATGACCTCTGGGAGTTTGTCTTAGATTTTATCATTTCACGAGGTTTTGGTAATACTTCAGTTAATTTTCCCCACAGTGATTAATGAAATACAATTTCCAGTGGATAATTCTGGACAGTTTTACCAGCTATCTTCTTGCACACAGCAGGTGCACACCTGGGGCTTTGAGTGGGATAGTCATGTGTCATGCAGATGTGTTTCAGTCGGTGACTTGATTCTTCCTTCACACCCAACTAAAGGGAGAGGGGACGCTCACCTGGCACCCCACATGTTACTTTTGTGGTAGGATAACAGTTGAATGTAGGAGGATAATGTGAAGACAGAATTCATGAAAGTGAAACCAGAGTTTTGAAATATCATTAAAATAAAGTATCGAGTCATTTTTAAATGGTATTTTTTTCAACCAGGACCTTAAAAGTGATGAACGTATTGAAGCATTTGAGATATGTGAGGACATTGGTGGAAAATCATCATTTTTTTTTTCTTGAGAAAAATAAGATAATTCAGGTATCAGAAGTAACAGATAGGGAGAGGCCTGAGAATTGCTTTGACTCTCAAACAAGTAGAAACTGAAGCCGATGAAACCAGAAACTCAGGAATCAAACACTGTGGCCCATAACAATTTTTCACACAAAGGAGATTTGATAAGAAAACCTAATTGACTTAATATGATAATAGTAGACGGATGTAGTTTTCGACTTCAGAGCATTCCAGGGAACAGAGTTGGACAGTTAGGAGATCGGGCTCAAGCCTGTTGGAAGTGGGCATGACCGCTGACTGTCACCCCGGGTGTATCAGATTGGAGTTGGGAGAGTTCTCTTTTTTCTGAAGTTATTTTCGTAAAGCCAGCATCTCAAGTTAAGGCTAGTTATTAGTTTGAAAAGCTACAGTTTATCTAAGAGGGGTAAAAATATTTGACGATTTGTTTTGAATCTCATAAAATAGCAACTAAGAAACAGGAGGCCAGCGTGCTTCCCTTGTTTTGTGGCTGCTTTTTAAAAGTAACACCCACAGTAGGTAACGTCCCTGTGCTTTGGGCCTTTTTGATCTTTCCTAGTAAGTTCTGGCTCTTAAAAGCAGGCAAATTCACCTGAGGGTGGGTTTGCAGGCTGTGTGAAAACCAGACTCCCCTGGTGTGGGTAGCAATTAGGGCTCTCCAGGAAACAACACCCAGGTCATGTCTCAGCTGCTGCCTCCAGGGTGCCATTGGCCACGCAGACAGGTGGGGCAGCTCTCCGCCACTTCATCACCCTGGGTTGTGCTGAAGGCTCAAGGCACTGTCTCACCTGCAGGGCCCATAGCCAAAGAATAACAAGTCAGAAAGCAGCAGGAGAAGCTAAATCCAATCTTGTGGTAATCAGTTCTTTCTTCTATTTTTCCTTATTCCATATAAACATCTCTTAAGAAATTAGGGTCAAAGTCTTCTAAAAAGCTTAACTCCCTGAGAGTTGTTGCAAGACTGCACAAGGTTGAAAGGGATAGAGGGCATGAACACATGAGAAGAAAACGTAGGGGAGGTTCGCGCCATTGTGATACAGAGGAGGGACAGGCTGTGGGATAGAAGGTGAAGTGGCTTTTCCTTTTCATTTCCACTGAAATTGCCATTTGAGAACATCCTCACTCAGTCCTCCTCTTATACTGCTCCAATGGAAGGGGAGATATTGCAAATACCAGTATGGTAATGAATTTGCTGGGACATTGTAAATGTCTGCGTGACACTAAGTTACACGACCTTGTACTTTTAAACTACTGGGAGAGCTGTCCCTTGGTGTTGGGGTTTCCGCCCACATGCTGGCTCTGTGGCTTCTTGCTGTCACCGTGAGGTTGGTGAGACTGGCCCCTGCCCCATGAGCCTGAGCGTGTCTGTGGAAAGGGTTTTTGTATTTGTAAGACTGAAGTTTGCATTGGCTTCCTGGAAAAGTTGGGGGGAAATTATGAATTACAGTTTGACTGCGCTTTACTCTATCTTAAAGAAATAAGTACCCCTTTAAAGCCACAAATTTTATAAAAGGCAGGGGGAAAGAGTTCTCGAAAGCCCCTGGGCGATCCAGATGACTTTACAGGGACACTGAAAGGTGAACCCTTGTTCAGAAAATGCAGAGTGACCCAGACATGAAGCACGGCCCTTGAATTGCACTTATGGCTTCTGGCTGCTCAGCGAGGACGAGGCGAGGACGAGGAGCCAGAAGCCGTTCCAGGAGGGCCCCAGCAGGCCTCCGCCTCCCTGCTCAGACGCAGCAGCTCCAGCCTGTCCCCCCCCGTTTTCTTCTCATTTAACACCTTTACAACTTGTTTGAGTCTTGTGATCTTTGCTTCCCCAAAGAAATAACTGTATGTGTGTCTAGATTTTACCATCTTCAGTTTGAATAAACAAGCACATAGATGAAGTGAAAAAAATGTTTAATTTCCAAAGGAAATAAATGTAGAGGTTGTTTTCTGGGTTCTGGACATGCTGATGAGCCCTCTAAGATAGCTGGCCAGGGCTGGAACCTTTCGAAAGTCTTCTGGAATCCTGAATTGTCAGGTTATACTTGAGTTAAATGAAATGAAACCCCTTATTTTAAAAGAAGAGTATTCACCACTTAATTATAGGTGCTAATGTCACAAAGTTGGTATATTTGAATTTTTTACCCTTCAAAACAAATTTCTAAGAGTAATTTTGATATAATTTTAGCACACTAAAAGAGAAGGAAAAATAAAACTGAAATTCAGTGAATTCAGTCTTCCACAACAGTGAGGGTCCACCAAAACTAAACCCCAAAGAAGTTTGTCTCTTTTTTTAAAGAATATCTTGTGGTGATGGTTTTTATTTAACATTAGTTTAAAACAGTTTTTCTGGGGTGGATGAGAGCCAAGCTCGGGGATCTTTGCAAATTCTGCTGTTCATTTGTTCCTATGTGACCTTTTAGCCTGACTGACCAGCCTTTCTGGTTGTGAAAGGTGTGGGAACTAGGCCAAGGGTGGTATAGCGAGCAGCTCAGCCGTGTCTCCAGCAGGCCCAGGACTTAGAGATGCCTCTTCTACGTGCACCCTGGGTCAGCTTCTGATGGGACTTGTTCCTCACACGTGCGTACACTGGCCCAGCCCTGCTGCCTCCCAGGCAGGGAGGGGAGCAACGCCGAGAGCAGACTGTCCCGGCAGGCTTGCTCCCTGTGCTGGGAGGTGAGACCACTAGACTACTCTCGTCTCTGTGCATGTCTTACTCTAACTGAAGGGCTCAACTTCAGTCACACACAACCCACAGCTGCTTCTAATTTACTTCTCTGCTTCTTCCTCCTCTGTCCTTTGTGAGTGAGCGTCTTCTTCATGGGTTTCTCCCTCAAAGTCCTAGGACTGCATCTCAGCATTTGAGAATATGGTTGGGTTCCTCAGGGCCAGGAAGCTGCAGAAGCAGTTGGAGAGCATTGCAAACTAGGCTCAGAGGCAGCCTGTGCTTGAGTGACGGGGCTGTCTTCCACTGGCCACCTCCGAGCCTACATTAGAGAATATGCCACTGCCCTGGCTGGTGTGCCTAGGTGGGCTGAGAGCCAGCCTGGGAACTGCAGGGTTGCCAGTTCAATTCCCAGTCAGGGCACATACCTGGGTTGTAGGCTAGGTCCCCAGTTGGGGGTTTGTGAGAGGCAACCAGTCAATATCTTTCTCACATTGATGTTTGTCTTTCTCACTTTCCCTCTCCTCCCCCCATTTCTAAAAATAAATAAATAAATAATATATTTTTAAAAGTGTCTGCTGCCTTGTAGGCACCCAACCAAGTGGTAACTAGAAGTCAAGGGAACAGAGTAAAATGAGAAAAGATTTATGAACTGTGACATTTGAGGTTCTTAGAAAATACATTCAAGCCATTTATACGAGTGGATGCATTGTTAAAGGTAACTTTCTTGGTGAACATAGGACTTAATGGGATAATGCAGGAACTAGGCTGAGTGGAGTCCTGTGGGGTACACTAAGGAAGATAGAACAGCAGGCCCCAAGGGCTTTCAGGATTTTGAGATCTGAGAGAAAACTTGATGAGTGACTGACTCATGGTGAGGGCCCTCAGTCCCCAGCGCCAGCTAATCCTGTTCACTGCCCATCTCCTCCTTTTCCTCACTCACAGGAAGAAAAGAATGTCTTAGTTGGGAGTTCTTTAATGTTGTGGCTAATTTTGTGGATTATTGTGTTCATGTGGTTTCAGGTATGTTTAGCTACTGTGACAGATACGGCGAAAGCATGAAAAATGTCCTCAAGACTTTCGGACCCATTCCAGACTTTTCTGGGGCCACAGTTGAAAAGGTTCATCAGGTACATAGTCCAACTACAGAAAGTTGTGTGGGCTGAGTGGAAGCTCTGTGTTGTAGGGACGTTTTATGTACATCTAGAATCTTTGCCTTTGGTTTTGATGGCCCCGCATCCCCAACTTTGCTGTCCACAGTTCTGCCATGGTCCTCAGAGACCTTAAGAGCAGTGTGACCAGTGAACTAGTAGTTCACTGTGACTTGTCTCTAAGGAGCTGGAGTCTCTGGATTCAGAAACCTCTTATTCATTGAGGGTTTGCTCCTCTCCTTTTGTCTTTGAAAGCAAATTCAGTTCACACAAGTAGGAGCAACAATTATGCTTCTGCTAAATTACCTCCTCTTCATGCTGCTTTGTTCTTTTTTATTTTTTAAAGTTTTTACTTGCAGTCTATGTTCAATCTTGTTTTATATTATTTTTAGGTGTATGGCATCCTGATTAGACAATTATGTGATTTACCAAATGTTCCCCCTGATAAGTCTAGTGCTCACCCAACACCGTATGTAGTTTTATACTGTCATTGACTGTATCCTGTGCTTAACTTTACATCCCCATGACTATTTTGTAACTGCTAATTTTTACTTCTTATCCCTTAATCTTTTTCACCCATCCCCCTAAATCCCTCTCCTATCTGGCAACCATCAGTTTTAGGCTCTCTGTCTAGGGTTTTTTTTCTATTTTGTTTATTTTGCTTTTCAGATTCCACATGTAAATGAAATCATATGGGATTTATCTTTCTCTGTTTGACTTATTTCGTAGCATAATATCCTCTAGATCCATCCATATTGTCACAAATGCTAAGATTTCATTCTATTTTTTATGGCTGAGTAATATTCTATTGTATATATGTACCATCTCTTCTTTATCCATTTGTCTATTGATGGGCCCTTGGATTGCTTTTATTGTAAATAATACTGCAATGAATGTAAGGATATCTTTTTGAATTATGTTTTGAATTTTTCCAGATATATGCTCAGAAGTGGAATTGCTATGTCACAAAGCAATTCCATTTTTAATTTTTTGAGAAACTTCACACTGCTTTCCATGGTGGCTGCACCAATCTGCATTCCCAGCAACAGTGCACAAGGGCTCCCCTTTCTCCACATGCTCACCAGCACTTGCTGTTTGTTGGTTTATTGATGACAACCATTCTGACAGGATGAGGTGATATTTCATTGTCACTTTAATTTTATTTTCTCTGATGATCAGTGATACTGAGCATTTTTTCATACATCTATTGGCCATCTGCATGTCCTATTTGGAGAAGTGTCTATTCAGGCCCTCTGCCCCTTTTTTAATTGGATTGTTTGGGGTTTTTTGGTGTTAAATTGTATGAGTTCTTTATAAGTTTTTAATATTAACCTCCTATCAGATGTATCACTGGTGACTATATTCTCCATTTGGTAGGTTGTCTTTTCGTTTTGTTGGTGGTTTTCTTTGCAGTCTGAAATGTTTTAGTTTGATATAGTCCCATTTGTTTAGTTTTTCTTTTTGTCTCTTATTTTCCCTGAACACAGGCCATGTGTGTGAAAGTCCCAGCTGACCCTGAGCACTTGGCTGCCAGGAGGCAGTGGAGGGAGCAGTGCCTCATGAGACTTGCCAACCTGAAGAGTCAGATGCCGTCCCAGTGAAGTGTTATAGAATGCTGTCACTCCCCCTCAGTGGGAGTCCTAATTGATGGGATCATAAGGACTTAATCATATTGCTTGAAATAGTGGCAACTGCAGAGGTACCTTAGCGGGCAAGTCCTCACGGTCTCTGGTTAGCACTGGTCTGTTCATTTCCGATTGTGCCCTGGATGTGGGTGTCAAAGCAGCATTGAGTTCTCAGGGCTTTTGATTTCCTGCCACCTGGGCAAGCAAATCCTCTCAAGATGATCACTTTTTATTTTCAAGTATGATTATGTAGCCTACATTTTATAGCTAGTGATTGTTGTTTCATATCATTTTAATCTGTAGCAAAATATTTTAAAAATTATTTCTAATCTCTTTCTGAGTACTCTGTGGCCCTGTGTTTTTGAGACAACTACCTACCTTCGTTTTGCCAATGCTTATTCTGAATAAAAATTTTTGATTCCATATAGTTGTTCTTTTTCTTCTGATCTGAGAAAGATAGTTTTGATCCTGATGTTTGACATGGTTAGAGTGACCCAATGAATGTCTAAGAAGCAAATACTTCACTCTGGGTCCTTCACTCTGGGTCCTATATTTCGGGAAGGTATCCCGGAATATACCTTCCGTTTCGGGCCAGTGTCCCCCACAGCATGTCCCACTGTGCCCTGTGACTCTGGAGTCAGCTGTGTTTGGGAGACTCTGTGACCACCTGTCCTTGAGCACTCATCATACCTATTGGAATTTAGGGGCTCCAAGTTCTGAGTAAAGATACCTTTTATTTTAAAATCCTCACTCAAGGATATGCTTTTATTGATTTGAGAGAGAGAGAGAAACATCAGTGTGAGAGAGTAACATTGATTGGTTGCCTCCTGTACATGCCCCCGACCTGGGATCAAACCTGCAACTTCTTGGTGTCTGGGACAATGCTCCAACCAACTCAGCCACCCGACCAGGGTGAGATGCCTGTTTAACTTCACCCCACGCTCCATCATCTTCTTTGACATGGAAGTGTGTTCCTAGCACTAGCTCTCCAAATACTCTGGGAAACAGCATAAAAGACCCTTTACCCCGTAGGACCAGCACATCACAATAACTTTGGTCAGTAGATGCCCTTGATGGCTACCAGCCCAAATGATGCTCCAGCCTTTCTATTTCGAGTGAGCAGCTTCCCAGCTTCACCCAGTAGGAGATGCCTTCCTCAGAGCCAAGGCTGTGGTGGTGCTGGAACCAGCGTCCCCAGCTGCGAGCTGCGTAGAGGTATATTTGCAGCTAAGTGCACATCACTCCCCCATCACATGCACTTATTTGTTTAATTTTATTTTATCTAAAAAATTACTTCTTTTTCAGTTCCTGTTGACCTATAATGTTATTAGTTTCAGATGTACATCATAGTGGTTAGACGTTTATATAACATGCGAAGTGATCCCCTCATAAATCTGGTACCCACCTGACACCACACATAGTTACTACAGTATCATCGACTATTCCCTGTGCTGTACTTTACATCTCTGTGACTGTTTTTACAACTGGCCACTTGCACTTCTTAATCCCTTCCCCTTTTTCACCCTCCCCCCACACACACTCATTTATGAAACAACATCCACTGAGCAGCTGTGATGTACCAGGCATCTCATACAGGGTCACTGCCTTTCTGCAGTTTATTGTAAAACAACAAAATGTTAGAATAAAACAGGACAGTGCTCCACAGGGTCATATACACAGGAGATCATGACTGCCTGTCCCTGGGTGTTTCCTGAAAGGCCTCAGAGCAGGCAACCTCTGAGCTGGGTCTTGAGTCTTCCTGGCTGAGGGAGCAGAGCAGGTAAGAGTGCTGGGCACCCTGGAAGGGGGAGTGGCTGCAACCTGAAAGAGGAGGCTGGAGCAGGGCAGACCCAGAAGGCACAGCCTTGGGGGGCCGCATCAGTGGTCAGACCTCACACAGAGCAACAGAGCCTAAATGGTCTAGGTCTAGGGTGTCTAGGTCACCAGTGATCCAGTCATCAGGATTTCAGAAAGTTCCTCCTGGCCATGGAGGGGACTGAGCAGGAGGCGGAGCCAGTTTCAGTCTGCCTAGGGGCTGATAAGTGAGTGCAGAAAACATCCCAGAGGTAGGGCCGAGTCATCAGGTGAGCTGAGAAAGGTGACAAAGCCTCAAGAGTGTTGACTCCAGCAACTGTGCAGATACTATGCCATGGTATAGGATAAGGACATTAATTAGGAGGAGGGCCAAGAAATTTGAAAGTCCCAGATGTTAAACTTCCTGGAAAAGATAATGTAGCAAAACATGAAGGAGGCTGTCAACCCTGAAAAGATCCTTCTTCATCTGGTTAAGTTGTAGCTTCTCCTTGAACTCTGATGACTCAGGCCCTCCCTCTGTGACCTGTTGGCGGGCTGCTTCTCTGGGTTATAGTCAAGCCCTTGTTTTTCCCCACAGCTTCTGGCTCCTGCTTATTTCCCTTCAATGTACTCCCGTTGTCTCCTGAGAATCTCTGCATTGTGCTCAGTGCCTGCCTGATTCCTTCCCTTAGGAGCACGCAGAGGCTGCCCACGGTCCCTGGACCCAACTTTGGAGTCACTGATATGCAGATGACCTAGCTGGGGGACATGGTGTGTTGGCAGGTGTCACACAGACATGACCTGTTGATTTCTCAGCATTGATTATCCACTGAGAATAATCAATTCTCGGAAGGTCCCAGAAGGAGTGGCCAGGTGAGGTTGTCTGGTCTGACACCCAGGCCAGTAGGAGAGCAAGGCCGGCACATCCTGAGGTCCCTGTGGCAGTGTGGGCAGGATGACTGCAGACAGTTCGGGTCACATTTATTTATGTGTAAGTCCTGTGTCCCCACCTTTGCTGTGCAGTGCTGTTGTGTGGGTATCAGGTCTGTCCTGACAGACAGCAGAAGTGCTTCTCAGTTTTGCTTGCAGCTGTCACAATGTGTGATAAGGCAAAGTCACCGAAAGTGACTTTGAGAGAGGGCCTGAGAGAATGCCAGAGAGCCAGTCTAAGGGCTGAAAAATTGGATCTTCCCAGCAAGAACAGTATAGAGCATATTTGTGGCCATGGGCCCAGGAGCACGGAAGACAGTTATGGAAATTGCTGCATAGAGCAAGGCATGGGTCCAACTAAAGGAAAGGCCAGGTGTGTGAGCATGCCTTCTCAAAGACCCCAAGCAATCTTTGAGATAAATTACAAGACAAAAGCATAGCTTCAGTTTGCAGGAGGCCTTTTTGCCCTTCAGTTTATCATTTCTGGGGCCTCCATGTTCAGGTGAGTTTAGCTACTGTGTAAGCTCGTGTACTAGTTTTCTAGTTAATGTCCTCTTTCTGTCCCAGGATTCCACTACACTTCATTTCATAGCCAAGTCTCCTCTCTAGTCTGGGACAGCTTCTCAGTCTTGCTTTGCTTTTCATGACCCTGATTGTTATAGGAGTCCCAGCCAGGTAGCCTGTAGAATGTCACCAGTGTGAGATTGTCTGGTGTTTTCTCATGCTTAGTTATACCAGAATTAGGTTTGGGGAAGCATTCCTCAGAGGTGAAGTGTCTTCTTGTTCCATTCTATGAGGGCCTACCTGACGTTGCTGGAGCTGTGAGAAGGACCAGACTAGTGGGGTATTGTCCTAACTGGTTTCTGAGTCCTTTTCTCAGAACTTCAAAGCTGTCTGTCTTTGTCCCCAGTGTAACACACACACAGTTTCTCTCAGATTGGTCTCTGCTTCCAAATGTCTCTGTACCCAAAGCCCCAGTCCCCTTACATGTATACAGGACCCATGATTTCCCTTTCCACTGGATCCGTCTGCTTAGTGCTCCTGCAGGACTGGAGGCGGTACCAGCTTCAAAAGAGCAGATTGTGTACTGTTTCTGCAGAAGGCACAGAAAGATGCCAAAGGTGGAGCTAGCAGTGGGGTTCCTGTTATTCATGTCTGGGTCTTGCTTGGTTTGTAGGTGCATGTGTAGCTAATGAAATACAAGGTGCTTTTCCCATGCTCATCAAACTTGAAAAACTGAAATAAAAACCAGAATGCCTGTTTTGTTCATTTTCCATTGATCTACTCATAAAATATTTATGGAACATCTACTGTGTGCTGGGCACTGTCCCAAGGGTTGGGGATATACTGATAAACAGGCAAAAACCCCTCCCTGAATGGAGCTTCGTCTGTAATTCTAGTGGGAGACAGCAAAACATAAACCAATCAATAGGCAAAGTGTAGGATATATCAGAATGTGATCTGTTACGTGGCTAAAAATAAAGCAGAGGAAAGCAATAGGGAGTACAGGTAGTGTGTGTAGGGGGTTGTGCACAGTTTCTGGGAAGCAATCAAGGAAGGCATAAGGAGAAGATGACAGTCGAGCAGAGACCTTAAAAGAAAGTGAGGGATGGCACCATGCAAAGATCTAGAGAGGAATGCTTCAGGGAAGAGGATCAAAAGTGCAAAAGCCCAGGGGTGGGAGTTGAAGAGCAATAGGGATGAGGCAGAGGGCAAGCTCTGGCTGTGAAGGTCAGTCTGAAGACAGGCTTTTTCTTTGCACAAAGAGAGAGGACAGAGCTTTTTAAATATCTATTTTTTTTAATTTGTTTTTCAATCCTCACCCAAGGATCTGAGAGGGGTTTTTTTTAATTGATTTTAGGGAGAGAAGAAGGGAGAGGTAGGGAAACATCGATGTGAGAGAGAAACATGGATCAGTTGCTCCCTGTCCCCTGTACATGCCCTGACCAGGGATTGAACTTGAACTTTTGTTCCACTGGATGACATTCCAACCAACTGAACCACCCAGCCAGGGAGAGTGCATTTTTTTTCATTGTAGTAATGAATACTTAATAACAATATAAGATTTACCTTCTTAAAATATTAAATGCACAATACAATATTGTTAATGATAGACACAGTGTTCAATGAAAGAGCTGTAGATCTCTAGAACAGATTCGTCCTGCACAACTGCTCCTTTGTACCCATTGAACAGAAACTCCCCTTTCTCTCTCCTGCAGCCCCTGTCAACCACCATCCTCTCTGCTTCTATGAGTTTGACTATACAAGTGGAATTATGACATATTTGTCTTTTTGTGACTGCCTTGTTTCACTTACCATAATGTCCTCAGTGCTCATCCACATTGTAGCATATTAGCAGAATTTCCTTCTGTTTAAGGATGAATAATGTTCAGTTGTATGTATATATCACATTTTCTTTATCCACTCATCTGTCTGTCAGTGGACATTTGGGATGTTTCCACATCTTGGCTGTTATGAGAAATGCTGCAGTGAACATAGAAGTGCAAATATCTCTTCAAGATCCTGATTTCAGTTCTTTTAGATAAATAACCAGAAGTGCCATTGCTAGCTTATATGGTGAATCAATTTTTAGTTTTTTGATGAATCTTTGTACTGCCTTTTATAGTGGCTGCACCATTTTACAACCTCACCAACAATATACAAAAGTTTTGATTTCTCCACATCTTTGCCAACACTTATCCTTTTAAAAAAAATAACAGCCATTCTGACAGGTGTGAGGTGATACTTACTGGTTTTGATTTGCATTTCCCTGATGATGAGTTAAGTTGAATGTCTTTTCATGTACCTGTTGATGTTTTGCTGGGCACTGTATTTGTTGGTCAAATTTCTTAGTGCTTTATTCCATTGGTCTGTATGTCTACATGCTATTTTAAATACTGTAGCTTTATAATAAGTTTTGAAATCAGGAAGTATGGTGCCTCCAGTTTTGTTCCTTCTCAAGATTAGTTTGATCATTCAGGTTGGTTTCTTTGCAGTTCCATATCAATTTTAGGATTGTTTTGCTGTTTTTTCCAAAAAAAATTCCTTTGAGATTTTGATGGGGATTGCATTAACTCTGTATGACACTTTGGGTAGAATAGACATTTTAACAATAGTAAGTCCTCCAATGAAACAACATAGCTAGGCTGTCTTTACTTTCATTTGTGTCTTTATTTCTTCATTGATGAAAACATTTCATCAATGTGTTATAGTTTTCAGTGTTCAGGTCTTTCACTTCCTTGATTAAGTTTATTCCTAAATATATTATTTTTATGCTACTGTTAACAAGATTGTTATCCTAATTTCCTTTTCAGATAGTTTATCATTATTGTATGAAAACACAACTGATTTTTTAATGTTGATTTTATATGCTGCAACTTCACTGATTTTTATTAGTTCTAATATACTTTTAAATAAAATCTTTTAAGATTTTATATATATAAGATCATGATATTTGGCAACTTCTAGCCAAGATTAAGGTGTAGGTAGA
This sequence comes from Sturnira hondurensis, assembly GCF_014824575.4. NCBI lineage: Eukaryota > Metazoa > Chordata > Mammalia > Chiroptera > Phyllostomidae > Sturnira > Sturnira hondurensis. Next base: position 5,929,699 of record NW_028095541.1, read on the forward strand.
CACACTGCCCCCTTGCACAACCAAAAGAAGGACAACAACAAATTTTAAAACAAAAAACAACCAGAACTGACAGAAAATAGAACTGTATGGAAGTCCAACAACAAAGGAGTTAAAGAAGAAACATTCATCCAAACTGGTAAAAGGAGTGGAGACTGGCAACTAAGCAAAGAGGACTCACTGCAAGGCAGCAGCTGGTGGACCTGGTGAGATGTCAGATTGCAGACCAGGCAGTCCTACATTCTCATATAGATAAACCAGGAGGAACAACTGGGGAGTGAGACAGACTGCACATCCCAGGGTTCCAGTACCAGGAAATAAAGCCTCAAACCTCTGTAAGAGAGATTGAAAACACATGGAAGGAAGGGTTGAGGCGGCAGCAGGAGAAACTCCCAGCCTCACAGGAGAGTTTGATGGAGAGACCCACAGGGTCCCACAACATACACAAATCCACCCACTCAGGAATCAGCACAAGAAGGGTACAATTTGATTGTGGGTTGCAGGGGAAGTGACTGAAAACTGGCAGAGAGTGGAGCAAGAGGCACTTGTTCCCTTTTGGACTCCTCCCCCACATACAGCGTCACAATGCAGTGGTGGGTTGTCCTGCCCTGGTGAACGCCTAAGGCTCTGCCCCTTAATACCTGACAGGTGCGCTGAGACAAAAAAAAAATTGGCCCAAATGAAAGAACAGATCAAAGCTCCAGAACAAATATAACTAAGCAAGGAAGAGATAGCCAACCTATCAGATTCATAGTTTAAAACACTAGTAATCAGGATCCTCACAGAATTGGTTGAATATGGTTGCAAATTAGATGAAAAAATGAAGGCTGTGCTAAGTGAAATAAAGGAGAATGTACAGGGAACCAACAGTGATGGGAAGGAAACTAGGACTCAAATCAATGGTGTGGGCCAGAAGGAAGAAAGAAACACTCAGGGAGAACAGAATGAAGAAAGAAGAATTAAAAAAAAAATGAGGAGAGGCTTAGGAACCTCCAGGACATCTTTAAAGGTTCCAACATCTGAATCATAGGGGTACCAGAAGGAGAAGAGGAAGAGCAAGAAATTGAAAACCTATTTGAAAAAATAATTAAGGAAAACACCCCCAGTCTGGCAAAGGAAATAGACTTCCAGGAAGTCCAGGAAGCTCAATAAGTCCCAAAGAAGTTGGACCCAAGGTACATTGTAATTACATTACCCAAAATTAAAGATAAGGAGAAAATCTTAAAAGCAGCAGGAGAAAAAGAGGCAGTTACCTACAAAGGAGTACCCATAAGACTATCAGCTGATTTCTCAAAAAAAACCCTTGTAGGCAAGAAAGGGCTGGAAAGAAGTATTCCAAGTCATGAAAGGCAAGGACCTACATCCAAGATTACTTTATGCAGCAAAGCAATTATTTAGAATGGAAGGGCAGATAAAGTGCTTCCCAGATAAGGTCAAGTTGAAAGAGTGCAGTATCATCAAGCCTTTATTATATGAAATGTTAAAGGGACTTATCTAAGAAAAAGAAGATAGAAAATATGAACAATAAAATGACAACAAACTTACAGCCATTAACAACTGAACCTAAAACAAACATACAAACAAACAAAAAAAACTGAGCAAACAACTAGAGCAGGAACAGAATCACAGAAATGGAGATCACATGGAGGTTTATCAGCAAGGGAGTGGGTGGGGAGAGAGGGGGAAAAGGTACAGAAAATAAATAGCATAAATGGTAGGTAAAAGATAGACAGGGGGAGGTTAAGAATAGTATAGGAAATGTAGAAGTCAAAGAACTTAATATATACATGACCCATGGACATGAACTAAAGTGGGGGAATGTGAGTGGGAGGGGGTGCACAGGGCAGAGGGGAATAAAGGGGAGAAAAAGGACAACTGTAAAGCTCAATCAATAAAATATATTTTTAAAAATCATGTCATCTGTAAAGGTTATAGGATGTAGTAAAAACAGTATTAAGAATCAAGTTTGTAGCAATAAATGCCTCTAGTAGGAAGAAAGATGCCCTGACCAATGTGGCTCAGTTGCTTGCATGTTATCCCATAAGGCAAAGTGTCACAAGTTCAATTTCCCAATGGGGCACCTGCCTGGGTTGTGGGTTTGGTCCCCAATTTCTCACATCAGTGTTTCTCTCCATCACTTTTTCCTTCTCTCTAAAAGTAAATAAAATCTTTAAAAACAAAGGAAGAAAGAGGTCAAACAATCTAACATTATGTCTGAAAGAATTCAAAAAAGAACAAACGAAGTTCAAGTTAGCTGAAATAAGGAAATACATTAGCACAGAAATAAATGAAATAGAGAATTTAGAGAATTGAAAAGCAATAGAAAAAATAAGACCTAGACTTGGTTTTTGAAAAGATTTTAAGTAAATTGACAAACCTTTAGCTAGATTAAAGAAAAAAGGGAGAAAACAAAATCAGGAATGAAAGAGGAGACATTAAAACTGATATGTTATATCAGTGAATTGAAGTTATACCCATTCTGCAATGCATGTAGAGAAGTGTTTAAGAACCTTTGTAATAAAGATGCTTCTAAAAAAACCAGAATAATAACAACAACAAAAAAACCCCACTGGTGTCATAGAAATACAAAGGATCATAAGAAACTACTGTGAACAAATTGTATGTCAATGAATTGGATAACCTAGAATGAGTGGATAAATTCTTAGAACCCCTTGCCATCATCTCCTCCTCAATAGGCTGAGGGTCTGCTGCCCGGTCCTGGGGTGCAATACAGAACAAGTCCAGGTTTCTTCTTTCACAGAGCCTGTGTTCTGTGTGAGGTGGTTGTGAAAAAGAACAGATAAACAGGAACATTCAGAAAGTGGGAAGTGCTGATTAGAGAGTGAAATCAAGTGATGGGACAGCATGTGCCCAATGTTTTGCTCATGTGGGTAGTTGGGAAAGCCTTTCTGAGACCTGAGTGACATGGAGATGGAGACAGCCTGTTCACTCTAGAAAGTAGCCCATACCAGAAAGGGAGGGCTCAGCACAGGCAGCAGCTGCAAAGAGGCAGTGTGGAGAGAGACCAAGGTGGGCTAGGCACATGGACTTCCTAAAGCTAGGCCAGGATTTCATTTAATCCAGTGAGAAGGCTTGGGAATGGTATGATCTAATTACTTTTCCTTTTGAAAAGAAACAAAATAGCCTCAAACAATATACGTGGCGTGGGACAACCCCATTTGGTTTCTCTGCTCCTCCTGCTAGTCTTAATGTGTCTTTTTCTTTATATTCTTAGTTATAGGAGTTCCATTCAGCTACACTTCAGATGGCTCTCAATGATGGTTGTTCTATATTGTAGTTATAATTTTGACATGGTCATGGGAGGAGGGGAGCACAGCATTTACCTACTGCTCCATCCTGACCGGAAGTCTCATGGAATTTCCATGTATCACAAAATGTTCTTTTTCTTTTTTCTTTTCTTTTTTGCCTTTTGATCTTTTCCCCATCCATTTAAATATAAAGCCTATTCTTAGCTCACAGGACATGCAGGAGCTATGGTAGGTGGACCTGGCCCCTGGAGGACTGAGGGAGGCAGCATGGCCTGGGGTGCAGGTTGGACGCTGCAGTGATACAGGTCAGGCCAGGCCAGGCCAGGGATGCAGTGAACAGGGAGAGACTGGATGCTTCTGTGCAGATAGAGTTGTGGTTTAGATGCTGGTGTGTGTGTAGGTAGGAGGATGAAATGCCCATGACACCTTTGTATCCAGGTTGCAGGTCAGACCTATTTGCATTTGGAGAGGCTAAAGATTTAAACTGCTTCCTTAACCTTATCTTTTTTTTAGAGGGCAGAGAAAGGAGGGAAAAGAGGGAAAGAAACATCAGTGTGAAAGAGAAACATTGGTCGGTTGCCTCTCGTACACACCCTCATAGGGGAACAAAGCTACAACCCAGGCATGTGACCTGACGGGAATTGGACCAGCGACCTTCTGCTCTGCAGGACAATGCCCACCAACTGAGCCACATCAATTGGGGCTAAAATGCTGCCCTGATCTGTATGACAAAAAAGACCTTCTGGCGTGTGGGAGGTAGACCTCCAAGGTTCACTGTGGGGAGCATCGGGTAGGCAATGTGGAGTGCCTGACCTCAGCTCTAGAAGCCCAGCTCACGCCTTATCACATGCCCTGTGAGTGCTGCCAAAGGACATGGCCCAACCGTTTGCCTCTTGGATGACAGGCAGAGCACTATTTATTGCACCTTCGAAGGGAGGGATGTGTCATGCCACAAGAGGACACAATATCAAAAGCACAATGACAGGGATTATAAATAAACATTACACAATCCCCAGTGGTGTCGACTCTTTGAGAAGCAACAGAGCACTGTGATTTCGAGCATCATGGTCAAGACTCAAACATTTCACCTGCTTCTCGTATATATATATGTATGCCTGAGGGTAACCAAATAGCTGAAGAGGGTAGATTTTTCTTTATGTATTCAACTTACTACTTTCACAATGGAATTATAAAACAGCTATCAGGCAAAAAAAGCCCTAATGTGAAAATAGATCTAAGCAGTGATGTGAAGCTCCTCTAGCAGCCCCACAAAAAAGCCCCCACTACAGGGTCTGCAGTCATTCAGAAGGCAGTAGGACAACGTGATAAACAACTTATGTCAACCAAATAGAAAATTTGGAAAAAGGGACAGTTTCCTAAAAATATAACTTATGAAATTCACTCTAGAAAGAAAAAGGGAAAAGTGCAAATGGTTCTAGTATAACCATGAAAAATTGACTCAATCATGGAAACCCTCCCAAAAGGCAAACACCAGCCTAGCTGGCTTTTCTGGGAACAATAATCAATATTCATGAAAGAATTAATTTTAATATTATATGTACTATTCCGGGAAAAGTTTAAAGAATAAATAACCTTGTTACCAAAACTTGACACAGACAGTGAGAGAGAATTAAAATTTCTGCCAGTCTCAGTTGAAGAATATCGGCCAACCAAGCCAGTGCTGCCTGAACAGGGTCAAGCTGACTCAGTGCCAAGGGTCAAGCTGACCCTTGTCAAGCTGACTCAGTGCCACAGATGCAAGGTTGGTGTAACATTGGAAACTCAGTATTCTCACATGTCATTTACCTCATTTGCAGGTAAAAGGGTGAGAAGATCATCTATTGCTGCAGAAAATGTGTTTGATAAAATTCTCTTAGCAAACAAGTACACAGGAATTTCCACAAGGAGATATACAAAAACCTTAGAGAAAATATCATACTAGCAGGTGATGTGTTGAAAGCGTTTCTTTTGAGATTGACAATGAGACAAGTATACCATGTCTGCTCGATATTCTCCTGGAACCCTCACAATCACAGTCAGGAAGAAGAAATAAAAGATGTAAGAACTGGAAAGGACGTGAACCTGCCATTACTCACAGATGATATTACTGTATAAATAGAAAATCTAAAAAAATTCAGAATTCTTAGAGTTGATGAAAGTTTAGCAAGTTTGCTGTATATAAAAATCAATAAACTGACTTCAGCCAAGATGGAGGCATAGGTGGAAACACTGTGCCTTCTCCCACAGCCAAGTTTGAATACAACAAAGGTTTGGAGAAAAAAGACACACCCAAAGACCAGAAAATTGAATTATACCGAAGTCCAACAACCACGAACTGTTCAACGGGGATGGTAAGAGGGGCAGAGCCAGCAGCGGAGCAGGGTCAGGCAGGACAGATCCCCCAACCTAGGCGCGCAGGCAGCCCAGAACCAGTTGGGGTGTGAAGCAGACTGACCACGGTCGCACATTCGCGCACAGTGAGACGGACCACACAGGCCCCAGGGGGAGAACCAGTGGTGGAGGGCTGACGGTGGTGGCACACTCGCATGCAGTGGAACGAAACGCGTGGGCCTGGTGATGGTGGTGGCTGTGGTGCCAGGGACGTGGCAGCAGGCGACAGACGGGAAGCCATTGTCCCCCTTTGACCCCGCCCCCACATACAACGTCACAACCCAGTGACTTAGTTGCCCTGTTCTACTGAGCACTTTAGGGCTCTGATCCTGCTAAGGAACAGGCACGAACAGCCCAAAAGATGGTGCGAGAAGAATTCAAAGTCCCAGAGCCAATAACTCTAAGCAACCGAGAAATTGCCAGCCTCTCAGAAGCACAATTCAAGACACTGTTTATCAGGATGCTCACAGAACTGGTAGATTATAGTCACAAATTAGAGGAACACGGTCACAAATTAGAGGAACTTATGAAGGCTAAACTAATTGAAATGAAGGGAAATGCACAGGAAACCAATAGCGATGGAAAGGAAACTGGGACTCAAATCAATGGAATGGACCAGAAGGAAGAACAAAACATCCGACCAGAAAGGAATGAAGAAATGCGAATTCAAAACAATGAGGAGAGGCTTAGGAACCTCCAGGACATCTTTAAATGTTTCAACATCCGGATTATAGGGGTACCAGAAGGGGGAAAGAAACAGCCACAAGTGGAACACTTATTTGAACAAATAATAAAGGAGAACTTCCCCAGTCTGGCAAAGGAAATAGACTTCCAGGAAATCCAGGAAGCTCAGAGAGTCCCAAAGAAGTTGGACCCAAGAAGGAACACACCAAGGCACATCATAATTACATTAGCCAAGACCAAAATGAAGGAGAGAATCCTAGAGGCATCAAGGGATAAGGGGACAGACACCTTCAAAGGAGTACCCATCAGACTGTCAGCGGATTTCTCAAAAGAGACCTTACAGGCAAGAAGGGGCTAGAAAGAAGTGTTCCAAGTCATGAAATCCAAAGACCTACAGCCAAGATTGCTTTATCCAGCAAAGCTTTCATTTAGAATGGAAGGACAGATAAAGTGCTTCTCAGATAAGGTCAAATTTAAGGAGTTCATCATCAACAAGCCCTTATTATATGAAATGCTAAAGGGACTTATATAAGAAAAAGAAGATGAAAAATATTAACAATGAAAGGACAGCAAACACACAGTTATTAACAACCACACCTAAAACAAAAGCAAACCAAGAGGACAGCTAGATCAGGAGTGGAACCATAGAAATGAAGAACACATGGAGGGTTAGAAACAGGGGGGTGGGAGGGGGAGAAGGGGAGAGAAGGCACAGAAAATAGCATAGATGGTAGGTAGAAAATAGATAGGGGGAGGGCGAGAATAGTGGGGAAAATATAGAATCTAAAGAACTTGAGACACGTGGTTATAAACTAAGGGGGGGGAGAATGGTGGGGGAGGGAGTGTGTGGGTGGAGGGGAATGAAGAGGGGGGAATAGAACAACTGTAATGGTATAATCAATAAAATATATTTTTTAAAAAAGCTGTGTAGAATTCTCCTGTGAAACCATCTTCGTCCAGGGCTTTTGTGTGATGGGAGTTTTGTTTATTACTTCTTCAATTTCATCTGCTGTTATTGGTCTGTTCAGGTTTTCTGCTTCTTTTTCATTGAGTTTGGAAGATTATATTTTTCTAGAAATTTGTCCATTTCACCTAGGTTTTCAAATTTCTTGGCATACAGTTTTGCATTGTAATTTCTGGATTGTAATTTCTTATAATTCCTTCTATTTCTGTGGTATCAGTTGTAATTTCTCCTCTTTCACTTCTTATTGCATTTATTTGTGTCCTCTCTCTTCTTTTCTTAATGAGCCTACTTAAAGGCTTTTCTTTTATCTTCAGACATAATGTTAGATTGTTTGACCTCTTTCTTCCTTTGTTTTTTGTTGTTTATCTTTTCAAAAAACCAACTCTTGGATCATTGATCCTTAGAATTTTGCTTTTAGTCTCTATGTCATTTAATTCTGCTCTGATCTTGGCTATTTCCTTCCTTCTACTTGCTCTGGGCTGTCTTTGTTATTGTTCTTCGAGTTCTTGCAGGCGTCGGGTTAGGTTGTTTGTTTGAAATGTTTCTATTTTCTTTAGGTAAGCCTGTATTGCTATGAACTTACCTCTCAGGACTGCCTGGGCCGTGTCCCATAAGTTTTGGGTTGTTGTGAGTTCATTTTCATTTGTTTCCAGAAACTTTTTGATTTCTTCCTAATTTCAGTCTTGACCCATTCATTGTTTAATAGCATACCATTCAGTCTGCATGCTTTTGGGTGTTTTGGGTTTTTTCCTGTGGGGTTCGTTTCCAATTTCAGTCCCTTGTGGTGAGAGAAAATGCTTGGTATGATATCAGTCTTCTTGAATTTGTTGAGGCTCATTTTGTGTCTTATCATATGGTCTATCTTTGCAAATATTCCATGTGCATTTGAAAAGAATGTGTATTTAGCTTCTTGGGGATTAAGGGCTCTATATATATCAGTCAAGTCCATTTCATCTAGGGTGTTGTTTAGTGCAGCTATATCTTTGTTGATATTTTGTTTGGAAGATCTGTCCATTTTTGACAGGGGGGTGTTAAAATCCCCTACTATAATTGTGTTGCTGTCAATATCTTTCTTGAAGTCTTCTAGGATTTTTCTTATATATTTGGGTGCTCCTATGTTGGGTGCATATATACATTTATGATGTTAATGTCTTCTTGGTGGATTCTTCCCTTGAGTATTATGAAGTGACCTTCTGGGTCTCTCTTTATGGCCCTTTTTTTGAAGTCTATTTTGTCTGATATTAGAATTGCTACCCCGGCTTTTTTTTCTTGACCATTTGCTTGGAAAATTTGTTTCCAGCCTTTCACTTTTATTCTGTGATGGTCTTTTGTCCTGAGGTGGGTCTCCTGTAGGCAGCATATGTGTGGGTCATGCTTTCTTATCCATTCAGCTATTCTATGTCTTTTGATTGGAGCATTTAATCCATTTACATTTAAGGTTATTATTGATAGGTACTTATTCATTGCCATTTTTGTACCAGAGTTCCTCTCTGTCTCTCTCTTTTCCTTCCTTTCCTTAAAGCAGTCCTTTTAGTGTTTCTTGAAGAGCTAGTTTGGTGGAGCCATATTCTTTTAGACTTCTTTTGTCATGGAAGCTCTTTATTTGGCCTTCTATCTTGATTGAGAGCCTTGCTGGGTAAAGTAGCCTTGATTGTAGGTCTCTGGTTCTCATTACTTGAAATATTTCTTGCCATTCTTTTCTTGCTTGGAGTGTTTCCATTGAGAGGTCAGTAGCTAACCTTATTGGGGCTCCATTGTATGTTACTTCCTTTTTCTCTCTTGCTGCCTTTAAGATTCTCTCTTTGCCTTGGAATTTTGTCATTTTAATGATGATGTGTCTTGAAGTGGGCCTCTTTGGGTTCCTCTTGAATGGGACTCTACGATTCCTGGATTCATGAAACTTTTTCTCTCATTAAATTAGGAAAATTTTCCATCATTACTCTTTCAAATAGGTTTTCTATCCCTTGTTCTTCTCCTTCTGGTATTCCTATTATTTGGATATTATTACGTTTCATATTATCTTGCATTTCTCTTAGTCCCTCTTCATTCTTTTTGAGCCTCTTTTCCCTTTCTTGCTCTTTCTGGGAGATTCTTTCTACTGTGTCCTCCAACTCGCTGATCCAATCTTTTGCCTCATCGATCCTGCTTTTCATTCCTTCTACTGTATTCTTCAGTTCCGAAATTGTATTCTTCAGTTCCGAAATTGTATTCTTCATTTCCTCTTGGCCTTTGCTGATAGTTTCTATTTCTTTTTTCATGTTGATATAGTTTGTGGAGAGCTCATTGTAGCTCCCCTCTAGTTTCTGGTAGCTCCCCTCTAGTTTCTGGTAGCTCCCCTCTAGTTTCTGGTAGCTCCCCTCTAGTTTCTGGTAGCTCATTGTGAGCCCTTTGAATTTCCTGATAAGTAGTGCTTTGAATTCAATATCTGATAGCTGACTTGCCTCTCATTTATCTGACATTATTTCTGAGACTTCTACCTTTTCTTTCATTTGGGCATTGTTTCTTTGTCTTCCCATTGTTTATGAGACTCTTCTTGTTAGCCTCAGCTTCTTAAATTGATCTGTTCTGACTCCCTGGGTTTATGGTATGAACTTCTGTGGTAGAATACCTGTGAAATTCAGTGGCGCCATCTCCTGCAGATATCTTGATGTTCTCCGCTTCCACCTACTCCTTTCTTTGTGTGTGTGTGTGATCAGTTGGAGGGGGAGACAACATGGTTTATGGCAGCAGGAGAGTACTTTATGATATTTACAGTCACAGCCAGTGGAGAAGAGATAGAAGATCTTTAGGCTCTCTATAGTGTTAACTGTAATGTTTAACCCAATTTGCCACTTTTAAGAAAGGATAGACCAAAGATAAGTCTCTTGTTGGGGAGGAAAGGCTTGTGAGTTGTATCTAGAAAGCAGTGGGTTTGCCGGTGGTCAGATTTTGAGGTACAGTGAGAGTAAAGAATAGTAAATAGATGTAGCGTGTGAGCAAGTAGAGTTAATTACTACAGTAATAGAATTCAGGAAACCGTAAAGTGGGCTAAGACTCAAGAGATGTGTTTACAGTGGTATAGAAAGCAACAGACAAACAAACACACACAAAAAGGGCAAGAGAAGTGAGGAAAAAGCAATAAGTTTGGGATGAAAGGAAGAAGGACTAAAACAGGAAAAAAGAAAGGAGAGGAACAGAGTACTGAAAGATACAGCAACAATAAAATTTAAAAAATATACAATTACTGAAAAAAAGTTTTAAAAAAAGTTTTTTAAAAGTTAAAAAAAAAGTTTAAAAAAAAACAAACTCCTCCCTTGTTGGTTTCAAACTGTCCAATTGGTTTTTCTGGTTTCGGCAGGACCCCTCTGTGGGCTGGGTTGCAGGCCCAGGCACACACCCGCCTGCCAGCCAGGCTACCAGACTGGGGTGCAGGCGCCCACCCACCCGACAGGCTGCCTGGGTCCCACAGGATCTGGTACTGGTCTTTACCAGTCCTGTGGCTGGGTGAGAAGCAAGTCAAGCTGCCTTCACAGAAGAACACCTCAGTCTACTTTCCAGTAAAAACTTCTCCAGAAAGTGTGCCTCTCAGCCCAGCCGAATACCCAACCTGACCGGTTAAGACAATGCTCCTCTCAAATTTCCTGGGCTGGCAGGTTGGTGGGCTGGCGACCAAAGAGATCACAACTGAACACGGCCCCCTGTCCTTGCCAACCTCTCTGTAAACCTAGGCAGACAGGTCTCTGCCACCCAGCCCTGCCTAGATGGGGAGGGATGGAACCAGCTCTCTTCCATGGACACCGCACCCGGCCCAAGGCTCCACTGGTTTCCGGGCTCCCAATGAGTCCTCCATGGCACTGGCCGCAGACAGAAGCCTCTGCACCCCTAACGCGGCAGCTCCGAGGTGTTATGGGCTGGCCGAAGGCAGCCGGCCCTATTACTGCTGCTTTTGTCTTTACTCACAGGTGCTGGGCTCCTGATGAGTCCTCTGTGACAGATGCCCTGACGCTGGCCATAGACAGAAGCCTCTGGGCCCTAGAAGCTGCGGCAGCAGCAGCTCCGAGGTCTTTACGCACCGGCTAATGGCTGCTGGTCCCGCTGCTGCTGCTTTTGACTTACTCACAGGTGCCAGGCTCCCGATGAGTCCTCTGTGGCAGAGGAACCTGTTGCTGGGCGCAGGTGGAAGCCTCTTAAAACTTCACATTTTTGATGCTATGATAAATAATAAATTTCCTGCTCAATTTTCTATTTGTGGCTGTTTATGTAAGTACAATAGTTTATTGATTGTTTTTTGAGATTTTATTATTTTTATTTTTAAAAATATTTTATTGATTATACCATTACAGTTGTTCTATTCCCCCCCTTCATTCCCCTCCACCCGCACACTCCCACCCCCACCATTCTCCCCCCCTTAGTTTATAACCACGTGTCTCAAGTTCTTTTTTTTTTAAATATATTTTATTGATTATACCATTACAGTTGTTCTATTCCCCCCCTTCAATCCCTTCCACCCGCACCCTCCCTCCCCGACCATTCTGCCCCCCTTAGTTTATAACCACGTGTCTCAAGTTCTTTGGATTCTATATTTCCCCAACTCTTCTCACCCTCCCCCGTATCTATTTTCTACCTACCATCTATGCTATTTTCTGTGCCTTCTCTCCCCTTCTCCCCCTCCCACCCCCCTGTTTCTAACCCTCCATGTGTTCTTCATTTCTATGGTTCCACTCCTGATCTAGCTGTCCTCTTGGTTTGCTTTTGTTTTAGGTGTGGTTGTTAATAACTGTGAGTTTGCTGTCCTTTCATTGTTAATATTTTTCATCATCTTTTTCTTATATAAGTCCCTTTAGCATTTCATATAATAAGGGCTTGGTGATGATGAACTCCTTAAATTTGACCTTATCTGAGAAGCACTTTATCTGTCCTTCCATTCTAAATGAAAGTTTTGCTGGATAAAGCAATCTTGGCTGTAGGTCTTTGGATTTCATGACTTGGAATACTTCTTTCCAGCCCCTTCTTGCCTGGAAGGTCTCTTTTGAGAAATCCGCTGACAGTCTGATGGGTACTCCTTTGTAGGTGACTGTCCCCTTATC